>NC_135347.1:30330336-30630336 GCF_023851605.1 Tamandua tetradactyla | reverse complement strand
GGCAAGTGCTTACAGCATAATACAAATATCAAAAAGTGCATGATGTTGTAAATTTCAGAGAGTGTGCTCACATGCATCATGTTATTCGTTATGAAACTTCTGAAATTTTTCATACGAGGAAGACTTCTCTCAAATAATTTCAATGATTTGTCCAACTCAAAGATAATAGATTACCAGCTGAACTTATAGCCTACTGAACTAAAACTGCCTGATTTTATGTCCACAACTATGAGTTAATTTTTATAACTGTGCTGATGCATTGTAAGCATTATGTAAATGTTAGCCCCAGTAGTAACAGTAGATAGTTTTAGTAGCAGTGCTCATGTTATTCATAGTAGAAGTAGTAGATAGTTGGACGTAATGGAAGATGTCCACTGCACCATTTTGTCCCATACGTATTGTTGAGAGTATATCTGTAAATGGAACTGCAAACAAAAAGCCAGTTTTGCTATAGCAAATTTTCTGAACATGAATACTGGTTACTTACTCCTTTCCAATAACTTTGGAATCTTTCATATATCTTTTAGTCATTAATTTCTAATTTATCTTTGGATTGAGCATAATAGTAAACTTCTCTACTTCACGTGAGAATGTAGAACTTATACATATAATAGTGCCAACTCAAAGAAGATATTTGAATGATATTACATTATAGAAGGATCCAAATTTGACATTTAATGATTTGTTTAGTGTCTATGAATGTTTGTGGTAAAATTCTAAAAGAGAACTAGTAATCATGATGAACATGTATCAGCAGAGAAACATAAACAGTGAGTATGCTAAATAAAGCAATCTCTTATTAAAATTACTAGTAATTAGAAATAAAACCTAAAACACACTAGATTGGAAGCTTGGTTGAAGTAGTTAATGGACTCATGTCATATATATTTTTTTATACTAGCAAATTACTTCCACATGTTTCAGGTATTTATTGAACTGGACTACAGAAGTTTTCTTGGACCTTTACCAAAAGAAGACAGTGTTCAAGGAATCAGATCCACCTTATTGTCACCAAAGGAAATTAAAATTCTCTCAAAGCGTGGCTCATGTCTCCTTGGCTTTACAGGCTTGCTTCATTCCATGTTGAAGAAATAGGTTCTTCCTGCTTCTCCTGGGAGATAAAATGCCATCCAACAACTCCTGAGTTTACAACAAGGCAGCTTAAGTATTCTTGAAGATGAACTGAAATCTTTCCATCCTAATTTCAAACTCGTAAGAGAATATTTATAGTCCAGATAGAGTCCAGTGTCTACACCTGGTACAAAAAAAATTGTAGCTGGTAAATGGCCATGTATTATCAACATGATGATGTAGTTGAATTGTGTCCCCCTAAAAGACATGTTCAAGTCCTAATCCCTGGAACCTATGAATGTGAACTGATTTGGAAGTATCACCTCTGCAGATATAATCAAGTTAAGATGAGGTCATATGGGACTAGGATGGGCCCTAATCCAAAAAAAAACTGACGTCCTTATAAGAAGAAGAAAGTTTGGACAAGAGGTGGAGTGACACAGTGGAAAAGACAATCAGGTGAAAATAGAAGCAAAGATTGGGGTTATGCTTCCACAAGCCAATGAACACCTGATGCCACCAAAGACAGGGAAGGATTTTTCTCTAGAACCTTCAGAGAGCATCACACGATAGTCAGTTTAATTTCAGACTTGCAGGCTCTAGAAATAGGGAATAATCATCTGTTGTTTTCAGGCACTTAGTTTGTGGTAATTTGTAATGGCAACCCTAAGAAAACAATACACATTGCAAGTATAGCTTCTGTGTATTTTGGGCGGTGGCACTTCTCATAGATAGAGACACATACTTCAAGAGGTGACTAATATCAGGAGTTCAGTAATTTTGAAACAAATTACTCAGGCTTTCTGAATATCAACTTCTTTTCTTGTAAGGTGGTGATTACAATACATTTCTCAAAGTAATATTTTACGAAACAGTGATGTGTAACAACAACAAGCATCATATAGTGCCAAACATGCCATAGGTGCTCCGTAAATGGCAGATGCCATGGATGTGTTGTGTGGTTTTCAACAGAAAGTGTCCATGTATTGCCCACCTTTGTATTCCCCCTAGGGTTTATCATGGTACCTTGAATATAATTCGTTCTTAGTAATTCTTCACTAAACCATTCAAATTATGTGCTGTATCCATCAATGATGGAGGGCCAGGTATCATTTTCTTCAGGTATGTATATAAAGGCCAGCGTCCCAATCCTGACTTCAAGAACTCATTGCAGCCTTTTAATTCTATATTAAAAGCATATAAATCACTTGTGAATCAAAAGTAATTTTAATTTCAAAAGTCTCAAGATCCTGACAAAGGGCAACTTTCCTGATGTCTGGTATACTTTTCATTCAGGGTACACATTTTTCCTCAGCAGGATGCAAACAGTGCATACATCATAGAAAATTGCTTTATTGTCGAAGACTGTGATAGAAATGAAATGAATTTTGAAAACCCAGATATATGCATACTTGGCAGGAACAATTATGCCTACAATCATAAATATATCAAATGCTTCATTTATTCCTGTGTTGTTTCAAAGATTACTTTTTAGACGTTCTCTTGGAGCACTCTTTCAACTTTGTCATACTGTCCTAAAAATAGCAGTTATTTACATAAACAGACAGCATTCTTTAAGGTTTTGCAGTTTAAGTCAGTGTATCTTCTTTAAGCCTCTTTAATAGGAGTTATGGGGACCTACAAAACTTAAGGATCATGATTATTTCTATATAATATATATGTATCTGGTAATAAGCATATAAATACTTATTTAATGAATGAATAAATGAATAGCACAATATGTATTCATATATTCAACAAATACTTATTGAGCATTCACCTATTGTATGTCAATGTTTTGGTGTAGAGATTCAGCATGAACAGCAGATAAACTCTCTTCTTTTCTGTAGTTATATTCTTAATGAGAAGTCAGAAAATAAATATAATAAGTAGGTAAAATATACAGAAGTTTAGGTAGTGCAACATGCTAAGGAGAAAAAAAATAAAGCAAGAAGAGGATAGATTTTAGATAGGTTGGCCTGGAAAGCTCTCACTGAATGGTATATTTTAATATTTATGTAAGTAGACAGCTTTCTTTTTTAACAACAAAAAAATGTTTAACTCTAATTTGAAACATAATTTAAGTAAGTCCTCTAAAAAATTCAAACACCATAGACATGTTTGACATTGAATATGAAATTCTCCTTTAATCCTGATTATTTATGTGCATATGTTTACCATCTCCCTGCATGTTCGATCACCCATATATGCTGCTTAGCTGCTTGTTTCATTCATTTATCATTACTGTTTCTATAGATCTGCATCAATTATCTTTAACTGGACAGGTAATTTTAATGGAAACTGGAGTAGACCTTGGGAGCAGAGTTTGAAAATATGAAGCCACTTTGCAAAATAAGAAGCAACATCCTACATATACATCTTTAAACATCATTTCCAGTTCTTGACAGATCAACACTTGGGTGCAAACCCTTTCATTTATGAAACAGGATTTAGCTTGTCTGTCTTTACCAAGTTGCTGAATAATGTAGTTTATTTTGAATGATGGATTATGGGACACTTACTCATGCATTAAAGCCTGATATTTTAAAACAAATCTTTCAATTTTTTAGAAATGAAGTAAATTCGAAAACTTTCTGTGGTCTACAGTACAATCTCGTGTATGTATGTTTTAAACAAATAGTCTATTCTTCATTTTTAATATAAGCTTACATTTTAAAAAGCATACTATTGATGAATATGTCTAAATGTTTAGGGATAATATTTTCAATAAGAAATGATCACAATTATATACATGAATAAATATTTTATGATTTTTACTATCAATTCTAATTATTTGTTGGACTCAAATAATTGTGACTTCAGTGGAGTAATTGTGATTAAATGGTCATTTGTTTCAATATTGCTAAGCCTGTGTTCTTTGGCAAGAATTCAGACATATTAACATGTTCCCATTAAGGCTGAAGTAAACAAGACACACTATCTCAGAACAGCTAACAAATGGTGTCTTACAACAGATATAAGTACTATACGGCCATAATAATTGCTTCCTCCTTTGTTCTTTCCTGCTGTTAAAATGATTCTTTTCCTTCTGCCAAGTAATTGGTTTGGTGATTCTACTTGATATCATCTAATAATTGGGGTCATAAGGTACATCATCACAGTCTTAAGTAGAGTCCTTTCTTTGTGCAAATATGTACTTACCTATCTATAGCTTTAGGATGAGCTGAGCATAAGCTATAACTCTTTTAATGGCTTTTCAAACAAAATACAGGAGGCTTTCAAAGCCTTCTAATTAAGAATATAAATGTAAAGATATCTCTTACTTAGCAGAACAAATAACCCATTGCAAAGTGTTGAGGCTTTAAACAACCTCCTTTGATGGACTAAACAAACAAACAAAAAATGAATAGAGACTGTTGTTATTCTCTTGCTTGTTTCTTACCATATTGAACCAGACTGTGTTTCAAGTATCATAAACTTTTTTAAGATTATGGCAATACATATTGTTCTAATTTGCTAGCTGCCAAAATGCAATATACCAGAATGGCTTTTAAAAAGGGGAATTTAATAAGTTGCAAGTTTGCAGTTCTAAGGCCAAGAAAATGTCCCAATTAAAACAAATCTATAAAAATGTTCAATCTAAGGCATCCAGGGAAAGATAACTTGGTTCAAGAAGGCTGATGAAGTTCAGGGTTTCTCCTTCAACTGGAAAGACACATGGCAAACACAATCAGGGTTTTCTCTCATTTGGAAAGGCACGTGTCAAACACAGGGTCATCTGCTAGCTTTCTCTCCTGGTTTCCTGATTCATGAAGCTCCCCGGGAGGCATTTTCCTTCTTCATCTCTAAAGGTCGTTGGTTGGTGGACACTTCTCTGAAATGTTTCATCTTTTAAAGGATTCCAGTAAACTAATCAAGAACCACTTGGAATGGGTGGAGATATGTCACCACCTAATCCAGGTTAGCAAACATTCTTGATTGAGTCACATCTCCAGGGAGATGACCTAATTACAGTTTCAAACATACAGTACTGAATAAGTATTAGAAGAAATGGCTGCCTTTACAAAATGGGATTAGGAATAAAACATGGTTTTTCTAGGGTACATACAGCATTTCAAACCAGCACATATATATATATATATTATGTTTTTTCCAGAATAAAATTTAATAAGCAAAAATGTAGATAAATAAACACCAAGATTATAAGAAGTAATTTATTTTAGAGTCACAGGTCTCTTAAACCACTCACTTTTTTACTTTGATCTTACCATCTGCTCTCTCTATTCATTTATTTTATTAGAGAATTTATAAGTTTAAAGAAAGATCACGTGAGAAATATCCCCCCTCACACAGTTTCCCCTATGTCTAATACTTAGCATTAGTGTGACACTTATAACTGATGAAAAATATGATTGTAATTATAATATTAACTGTAGTCCATGGTTTAAATTAGAGTTCATTATTTGTGTTATACAGTCCTATGATTTTTTAAATAAAATTTATTCTGGTAACATTTATACAGACTAATTTTAGCCACTTTTTCAATATATAATCCAGCGGTGTTTTGTTGTGCTACCATTATCACCATTCATTACCAAAACTTTTCCATCATCCAATGCAGAAACTCTGTACTAATTAAGCATTAATTCTCCATCCCCCACCTCCATGGTAACCTAGTTTAAAACTAGGTATTCTAGTTTCTGACTATATGAATTTGCAAATTCTAATTTTTCAGATCAGCAAGATTATACAATATTATCCTTTTGTGTCTGGCTTGTGTCAGTCAACATGATGGCTTCAAGATTCATCCAAGTTATAGCATGTATCATAACTTCATTCCTTTTTATGTTGAACAGTATTCCATTGTATGTGTACACCACAGTTTGTCTATCCATTCATCTATTGATGGACTCTAGGGTTGCATCCATCTTTTACGATTTTGAATAATGCCACTAGAAACATCAGGGTGCAAATACCCATTTCTGTACCTGCTTTCAATTCTTTGGGTATATACCTTGAGTGGGATTGCTGGGTCACCTGATGATTCTTTATATAACTCTCTAGGGAACCACCAAACTGTTTTCCATGGCAGTTGCACCATTTTACATTGCCATCAACAATGAAAGACTGTTTTGACTTCTTCATATCCTCTCAAACACTTGCTTTTTTCATTTTCTTAATATGGCCATTCTAGTGGATGTGAAATGGTATCTCATTGCAATTTTTGATTTGCATTTCTTTAATGGTTAATGATGTTGCTCATCTTTTCATATGCTTTTTTGACCATTTGTATATCTTCTACAGGTAAATGACTATTTAAGTCTTTGTCCATTTTTTAAATTGAGTGATTTGTCTTTTTCTTGATAAGTTGTAAGAGTTATTTACATATTCTGGATATCAAACTCTTATAAGATATTTACTTTCCAAATATTTTCTCCTATTCTGTAGGTTGTCTTTTACTTTAATGGTAAAACTTTTTAATCAAAAAAATTTTCTGGTTTTAATGAAATCACATCAGTATATATTTTTTCATTTTGCTGCTCATGCTTTTGGTTTAAAGTTTTAAAAGTCATTCTATAACTCAGAGTACGAAGATATTTCCCTATGTTTACTTCTAGGAGTGTCATAGTCCTGGTTCTTATATTTAGATAATTTGATTCATTTTGAATCAAAATCAGGCCTTGTGGGTCCTCCAACTTCATTCTTCCTTTCAAAATGTTTTTGGTTATTCACATCACCTTACCCTTTCATATACATTTGATGATTGGCTTTTCCATTTTTCCAAAGAAGACTTTTAGAAGTTTGATTGGGATTAAGTTGAATTTATAAATTGCTTTAGGTGGAATTGACATCTTAATATGAAGTCTTTCAATCCATGAAAATGTAATGTCCTTCCATTTATAAATGTTTTCTTTGATTTCTTTCACTGTTTTTTTTTTTTTAATTTTCAGTGCACAAGTCTTTTACATCTTTGGATAAACTGATTCCAAGATATATAATTCTTTTAGCTGCTATTTTATGTGGAGCTTTTCTTCAGGTTGAAATCTTAAGATTTATTCTTAAGATTGTTTTTTAACTGTTTTTATCAAGAAATGGTTGCTGGGGTTTGTCAAATCCTTTTTCTTTATCTATCAAGATTATCATTTTTTCCCCTTTTTTCATTAATGTGGTATGTTACATTAATTGATTCTCTTATGTTGAAAACCGCTTTGCACAACTGGGATAAATCCCAAATGATCATGTTTTATAATATTTTTAAGGTTCTCTTGGACTTGTTTTGCTAATATTTTGTGGAGGAATTTTGAATTTCTATTCATCATGGATATTGCTCGGTAATTTTTTTTTCCTTGCGGCATCTCTATCTGGCTTTAGTATTAGGGCGATACTGGTCTCATGGGATGACATAGAACGAGTTCCCTCCTCTTTAATTTTATGGAAGAATGTGAGCAGTATTGATGTTAATTTTTCTTGAGATGGTGGGTAAAATTTATCAGTGAGGCTATCTGGTCCTGGGATTTTTTTGTTGAAAGGTTCCTGGTTGCTGATTCCATCTCATTATCTGTTATTGTTCTTTTGAGATCTTCTATTTCTTGAGTCGGTGTAAGTAGTTTAAGTGTTACTAGGAGTTTGTCCATGTTATGTAGGTTATAAAATTTGTTGGGATACAATTATTCATAGTAGCCTCTTATAATCCTTTTTATTTCTGTGAGGTTGGTAGTAATGTTTTCCCTTTCATTTTTTATTTTTGGTATTTGCATGTCTTCTCTATTTTTTTCTTTGTCACACTAGATAAATGTTTGTTGATTTTATGATCTTTTCAAAGAACCAATTTTTTGTTTCATTAATTCTATTTTTTTATTCTCTAAGCCATTTATCTCTGTACTAATATTTATTTCCTTCCTGCTGTTCACTTTGTGTTTATTTTTCTAAAACTCTTCTATAAACTCCAGCTATGAAGTTAGTTCACTGAGTTGAGATCTTTCTCTTTTTTAAATGTAAACATCTAGAACTATATGTTTCACTTTTAGCACTCCCTTTGTTGCATCCCACAAGATAGGGCATGTATTATTTGCATTTTCCCTTCTCTGAAAATATTACCTAATTTTTCTTGTGAAATTTTCATGTTCTCACCATTTCTTCTTTAAAAAGAGAGTGTATTGTTTATGATTGGCCATTTTTTAAATTGTTAAGAGAGGGCAAATGTTTAGAAACAATTAGTCTGAAGTAGGTAAGTGCAGTAAGTAGAATAATTTCTTATTGATTTTTTCATAGGAACGGAAGCCTATAAAAGTGATTGTGGGGTGCAAGCGTAGTTCAGTGGCAGAGTTCTTGCCTGCCAAGCAAGAGACCTAGGTTAAATTCCAAGCCCATGCACTTTCCAACAGCAGACAAGTAAAACAAAGATAGAAAAAACAACAAAAATTCAACAAATGGTGCAGCAATAACTGGATATACACATGGAAAAATAATGAAATGTGACTCCAGGCACATAGCATACAAAAAAAAAAAAAAATTTGGTGAATGAAAATGAATAAAACATTATGACCCATGTTCCAAAATGTAGAATTAAGCTACTTCCCTCCCCAAAGCAGCAAGTAGCCAGGCAGAAACTGTCTGAAACAACTGTTTGGGGATCCAGGGCCAAGGGGAAGTTAGAACAACACCCTGGGAAGTGTGGAACAAAAAGACTGGAAAACCATGGTCAGAGGCTGTGACCTTCCCTCCAGGGCTCCTGGTGCCCCTCCCACACTCCCACAGGAAGCAGTAGTGGATGCCTGATCCTTGCCTGGAGGATAGCTTTGGACTGGGATGGTTGGAGGACTCCTCAGCGTCAAGTACAGAGAGAGAGACACAGCCCAACCCTGAGCCAGACATGAGAACACAGGATCCTTTCAGCGTCAGCCCCTGGTCAGACACTGGTAGGTGCTACTGCTTTGACTGCTTCAAGGTCATTTCTGAAGCATTTGTGAAGGCATTTCAGCCCTAAAAATGCAGACAAAAAGTCATAACAGCCTGCATTTGTAGGGCTTAAGGGAATAGATAGCCAAGACCACCTTTTACTGGCCCAGCCAGAAAATGCAGAAAAAAAAAAGGGCAGGGGGCTTTTTGGAATCTTTCTAGACACTCTCACAGAGCCCATTACATCTGATCCAAATCCCCTAAACAGGTACCTGGTTTTGTTTTGGTTAGGAAATAATGACAATGCAACTGTCAAAGAAAAGCCTTCATACAAAACCCAATCAAAATAAAAACCTAGGTGACGGGTGGGGGAGGCCCCTTCCAAACCCATGACTCCCGGGGAACGTGCACTCTCTCGGGCAGGCCGCTGCCGCTGGCGCCCTCCCGCCACGCTTGTCGCCCAGGGCCGACTAGAAAATTCGGACGGGCTCTTTCCCGGGCTGCGGCGACCAGCAACCCTCCCTGCGTTCGGACCCCGGGCCGGCTCAAGCCGCTTTGGCTAGCGAACCCCCCGGACTGCGAGAGTTTTCCAAAGTTTAAGGTCCCACAGCACTTTTTACTGGTGGGACCCACAGACAAACGTGTGCCACGAGTGCCACCTACTGGGCAGGATAAGAAAAACAGAACCCAAAGATTTCACAGAAAAATCTTCCAAACTTTTGGATCCAATACCCAGGGAAATCTGTCTAAATGCGCAAACGCCAACAGAAGATAACGGATCACGCTCAAATAATTGAAAATATGGCCCAGTCAAAGGAACAAACCAATAGTTCAAATGAGATACAGGAGCTGAGACAACTAATGCTAAATATACGAACAGAAATGGAAAACCTCTTCAAAAATGAAATCGATAAATTGAGGGAGGACATGAAGAAGACATGGGCTGAACATAAAGAAGAAATAGAAAAACTGAAAAAACAAATCACAGAACTTATGGAAGTGAAGGACAAAGTAGAAAAGATAGAAAAAACAATGGATACCTACAATGATAGATTCAAAGAGACAGAAGATAGAATTAGTGATTTGGAGGATGGAACATCTGAATTCCAAAAACAAACAGAAACTATCAGGAAAAGAATGGAAAATTTTGAACAGGGTATCAGGGAACTCAAGGACAATATGAAGCGCACAAATATACGTGTTGTGGGTGTCCCAGAAGGAGAAGAGAAGGGAAAAGGAGGAGAAAAACTAATGGAAGAAATTTTCACTGAAAATTTCCCAACTCTTATGAAAGACCTAAAATTACAGATCCAAGAAGTGCAGTGCACCCCAAAGAGATTAGACCCAAATAGGCGTTCTCCAAGACACTTACTAGTTAGAATGGCAGAGGTCAAAGAGAAAGAGAGGATCTTGAAAGCAGCAAGAGAAAAACAATCCATCACATACAAGGGAAACCCAATAAGACTATGTGTAGATTTCTCAGCAGAAACCATGAAGGCTAGAAGACAATGGGATGATATATTTAAATTACTAAAAGAGAAAAACTGCCAACCAAGACTCCTATACCCAGCAAAATTGTCCTTCAAAAATGAGGGAGAAATTAAAAAATTCTCAGACAAAAAGTCACTGAGAGAATTTGTGACCAAGAGACCAGCTCTGCAAGAAATACTAAAGGGAGCACTAGAGTCAGAACCGAAAAGACAGAAGAGAGAGGTATGGAGAAGAGTGTAGAAAGAAGGAATGTCAGATATGATATATATACTACAAAAGGCAAAATGGCAGAGGAAAATATTATCCAAACAGTAATAACACTAAATGTTAATGAACTGAATTCCCCAATCAAAAGACATAGATTGGCAGAATGGATTAAAAAACAGGATCCTTCTATATGCTGTCTACAGGAAACACATCTTAGACCCAAAGATAAACATAGGTTGAAAGTGAAAGGTTGGGAAAAGATATTTCATGCAAATAACAACCATAAAAGAGCAGGAGTGGCTATACTAATATCCAACAAGTTAGACTTCAAATGTAAAACAGTTAAAAGAGACAAAGAAGGACACTATATACTAATAAAAGGAACAATTAAACAAGAAGACATAACAATCATAAATATTTATGCACCGAACCAAAATGCCCCAAAATACGTGAGGAATACACTGCAAACACTGAAAAGAGAAATAGACACAAATACCATAAAAGTTGGAGACTTCAATTGCCCACTCTCATCAATGGACAGAACATCTAGACAGAGGATCAATAAAGAAATAGAGAATCTGAATATTACTATAAAGGAGCTAGACTTAACAGACATTTATAGGACATTACATCCCACAACAGCAGGATACACCTTTTTCCCAAGTGCTCATGGATCATTCTCAAAGATAGACCATATGCTGGGTCACAAAGCAAGTCTTAACAAATTTAAGAAGATTGAAATCATACACAACACTTTCTCGGATCATAAAGGAATGAAGTTGGAAATCAATAATAGGCGGAATGCCAGAAAATTCACAAATACCTGGAGGCTCAACAACACACTCTTAAACAACAAGTGGGTCAAAGAAGAAATTGCAAGAGAAATTAGTAAATACCTCGAGGCAAATGAAAATGAAAACACAACATATCAAAACTTATGGGATGCAGCAAAGGCAGTGCTAAGAGGGAAATTTATTGCCCTAAATGCCTATATCAGAAAAGAAGAAAAGGCAAAAATGCAGGAATTAACTGTTCAATTGGAAGAACTGGAGAAAGAACAGCAAACTAATCCCAAAGCAAGCAAAAGGAAAGAAATAACAAAGATCAGAGCAGAAATAAATGAAATTGAAAATATGAAAACAGTAGAGAAAATCAATAAGACCAGAAGTTGGTTCTATGAGAAAATCAATAAGATTGATGGGCCCTTATCAAGATTGACAAAAAGAAGAAGAGAGAGGATGCAAATAAATAAGATCAGAAATGGAAGAGGAGACATAACTACTGACCTCACAGAAATAAAGGCGGTAATAACAGGATACTATGAACAACTTTACGCTAATAAATACAACAATTTAGAGGAAATGGACGGGTTCCTGGAAAGACATGAACAACCAACTTTGACTCAAGAAGACATAGATGACCTCAACAAACCAATCACAAGTAAAGAAATTGAATCAGTCATTCAAAAGCTTCCTAAAAAGAAAAGTCCAGGACTAGATGGCTTCACATGTGAATTCTACCAAACGTTCCAGAAAGAATTAGTACCAATTCTCCTCAAACTCTTCAAAAAAATCGAAGTGGAGGGAAAACTGCCTAATTCATTCTATGAAGCCAACATCACCCTCATACCAAAACCAGGTAAAGATATTACAAAAAAAGAAAACTACAGACCAATCTCTCTAATAAATACAGATGCAAAAATCCTCAATAAAATTCTAGCAAATCGTATCCAACAACACATTAAAAGAATTATACATCATGACCAAGTAGGATTCATCCCAGGTATGCAAGGATGGTTCAACATAAGAAAATCAATTAATGTAATACACCATATCAACAAATCAAAGCAGAAAAATCACATGATCATCTCAATTGATGCAGAGAAGGCATTCGACAAGATTCAACATCCTTTCCTGTTGAAAACACTTCAAAAGATAGGAATACAAGGGAACTTCCTTAAAATGATAGAGGGAATATATGAAAAACCCACAGCTAATATCATCCTCAATGGGGAAAAATTGAAAACTTTCCCCCTAAGATCAGGAACAAGACAAGGATGTCCACTATCACCACTATTATTCAACATTGTGTTGGAGGTTCTAGCCAGAGCAATTAGACAAAAAAAAGAAATACAAGACATCAAAATTGGAAAGGAAGAAGTAAAACTATCACTGTTTGCAGACGATATGATACTATACGTCGAAAACCCGGAAAAATCCACAACAAAACTACTAGAGCTAATAAATGAGTACAGCAAAGTAGCAGGTTACAAGATCAACATTCAAAAATCTGTAGCATTTCTATACACTAGTAATGAACAAGCTGAGGGGGAAATCAAGAAACGAATCCCATTTACAATTGCAGCTAAAAGAATAAAATACCTAGGAATAAATTTAACTAAAGAGACAAAAAACCTATATAAAGAAAACTACAAAAAACTGCTAAAAGAAATCACAGAAGACCTAAATAGATGGAAGGGCATACCTTGTTCATGGATTGGAAGACTAAATATAGTTAAGATGTCAATCCTACCTAAATTGATCTACAGATTCAATGCAATACCAATCAAAATCCCAACAACTTACTTTTCAGAAATAGAAAAACCTATAAGCAAATTTATCTGGAAGGGCAGGGTGCCCCGAATTGCTAAAAACATCTTGAGGAAAAAAAACGAAGCTGGAGGTCTCGCGCTGCCTGACTTTAAGGCATATTATGAATCCACAGTGGTCAAAACAGCATGGTATTGGCATAAAGGTAGATATATCGACCAATGGAATCGAATAGAGTGCTCAGATATAGACCCTCTCATCTATGGACATTTGATCTTTGATAAGGCAGTCAAGCCAACTCACCTGGGACAGAGCAGTCTCTTCAATAAATGGTGCCTAGAGAACTGGATATCCATATGCAAAAGAATGAAAGAAGACCCATCTCTCACACCCTATACAAAAGTTAACTCAAAATGGATCAAAGATCTAAACATTAGGTCTAAGACCATAAAACAGTTAGAGGAAAATGTTGGGAGATATCTTATGGATCTTACAACTGGAGGCGGTTTTATGGACCTTAAACCTAAAGCAAGAGCACTGAAGAAGGAAATAAATAAATGGGAACTCCTCAAAATTAAACACTTTTGTAAATCAAAGAACTTCATCAAGAAAGTAGAAAGACAGCCTTCACAATGGGAGACAATATTTGGAAATGATATATCAGATAAAGGTCTAGTATCCAGAATTTATAAAGAGATTGTTCATCTCAACAACAAAAAGACAGCCAACACAATTACAAAATGGGAAAAAGACTTGAACAGACACCTCTCAGAAGAGGAAATACAAATGGCCAAAAGGCACATGAAGAGATGCTCAATCTCCCTGGCCATTAGAGAAATGCAAATCAAAACCACAATGAGATATCATCTCACACCCACCAGAATGGCCATTATCAACAAAACAGAAAATGACAAGTGCTGGAGAGGATGCGGAGAAAGAGGCACACTTATCCACTGTTGGTGGGAATGTCAAATGGTGCAACCACTGTGGAGGGCAGTTTGGCAGTTCCTCAAAAAGCTGAATATAGAATTGCCATACGACCCAGCAATACCACTGCTGGGAATATACTCAAAGGACTTAAGGGCAAAGACACAAACGGACATTTGCACACCAATGTTTATAGCAGCGTTATTTACAATTGCAAAGAGATGGAAACAGCCGAAATCTCCATCAACAGAAGAGTGGCTAAACAAACTGTGGTATATACATACGATGGAATACTATGCAGCTTTAAGACAGGATAAACTTATGAAGCATGTAATAACATGGATGGACCTAGAGAACATTATGCTGAGTGAGTCTAGCCAAAAACTAAAGGACAAATACTGTATGGTCCCACTGATGTGAACAGACATTCGAGAATAAATTTGGAATATGTCCTTGATAACAGAGTCCAGCAGGAGGTAGAAACAGGGTAAGATAATGGCCAATTGGAGTTGAAGGGATACAGACGGTGTAAAAGGACTAGATATAAAAACTCAAAAATGGACAGCACAATAATACCTAATCGTAAAGTAATCATGTGAAAACACTGAATGAAGCTGCATCTGAGCTATAGGTTTTTGTTTTGTTTTGTTTTGTTTTGTTTTTACTATTATTACTTTTATTTTTTTCTCTATATTAACATTCTATATCTTTTTCGGTTATGTTGCTAGTTCTTCTAAATCAATGCATATGTACTAAGAAATGATGATCATGCATCTATGTGATGATGTTAAGAATTAATGATTGCATATGTAGAATGGTATGATCTCTAAATGTTGGGTTAATTTCTTTTTTTCCGTTAATTAAAAAAAAGAAAAAAAAAGAGAAGGGATAATTGGAGCTGAAGGGATACAGACTGTACAACGGGACTGGATATAAAAACTCAGAAATGGACAGCACAATACTACCCAATTGTAATGCAATTATGTTAAAACACTGAATGAAGCTGCATGTGAGGTATAGGTTTTTTGTTTTTGTTTTTGTTTTTGTTTTTGTTTCTTTCTATTATTGTTTTAATTCTTATTCTGTTGTCTTTTTATTTCTTTTTCTAAATCGATGCAAATGTACTAAGAAATGATGAATATGCAACTATGTGATGTTATTAAGAATTACTGATTGTACATGTAGATTGGAATGATTTCTAATTGTTTTGTTAATTCTTTTTTTAATTAATAAAAAAAAGGAACTGTACAGCAAAAAAAAAAGGAAAAGAAAAAAAAATAAAAAAAAAATAAAAACCTAGGTGAGAGAAAAACTGATATTCAAAGTGAACCCATCAAGATAATCATATACCTGGATATTAGCAAAAAATTACAAAGCATACTAAAACACAAGAAGATATAGCCCAGTCAAATGAACAAATTAAAAAGTTTGAGGAGACCCAGAATTTGTAACAACTAGTAAAATATATTAGATAAATTGCCTAAACAAATTCAACAAGAAGGTTAAAAAGATTACGAATATTATGAAGACACTGAGAGAGCATAAAGAAGAATTTTAAGGCCTACAAAGAAAAATAACAGAACTTATGAAAGCGGACAACACCATAAATGAAATTTAAAACATGCTATAGACACACGACAGAAGATTTGAAGAAGCAGAGAAAAGGATCAGCAAGCTAGAGGACAGCATCTGAATTCAAACAGACCAAAAAAAAAAAAAAAAAAACAGGTAGAGAAAAGAAATTCTGAGCAAGGTCTCAGGAGAAATGATAAACAACATGAAGTACACAGACCAATACATCATGGCTGTCTAAAGAGACAGGAAAAGAGCCAGGAATAATATTTAAGGAAATAACGGCTGAAATTTTCCCAACCCCTATAAAACACATAAATATGCAAATCCAAGAAGTGGAACATACTCCAAATAGAATAAGGGAAGCCAAATAAAATTAGGTACAGATTTCCCATCAGAAACTATGGAGGTGAGAAGACAGTGGTATGATATATTTAAGATAGCATCAGTTTGCTAAGCTGCCAGAATGCAATATACCAGAAATGAATTGGCTTTTACAAAGGAGATTTATTAAGTTACAAATTTAAAATTCTAAGGTCGTGAGAATGTCCAAATTAAGACATCCAAAGAAAGATACTTTGACTTTGAAGAAAGGCTGCCAGCATCTGGAAAACCTCTGTCAGCTGAGAAGGCACATGGCTGGTGTCTGCTTGTCCTTGCTTCTGGTGCGTTGCTTTCAGCTTCTAACTCCAGTGGCTTTCTCTTTAAGCGTTCTCGCTTAGCTTCTCCAAGGCAAACTCTGGATTTCATCTCTTAGCTTAGCATCTCCAAATGTCTTTGTTTTGGTTTCATTTCTCTGTTCTCTGCATTGACTCTCAGCTCTCTGTGTGTTTTCTGTCTTTTATTCTCTTTACACAGGCTCCAGTAAAAGGAATAAGACCCACCTTGAATGGGTAGGGTTATATCTCCATGGAAACAACCTAATCAAAATGTCACACCCAACAATATGTCTGCCCCCACAAGATTGAATTAAAAGAACATTGCTTTTCTGGGGTACATAACAGATTCAAACCAGTACACTGAAAGAGAAAAATTGCCAGCCAAGAATTCTTTATCCTGCAAAGCTGCCCTTCAAAAATGAGGGAAATTTGAAAATATTTACAGGTAAACAGGAGCTGGCAGTGTTTGTTAACAAGAGATCTGCCCTATAAGAAAGATGAAGGGGAGTTCTGCTGGCTGAAAAGAAAAGGCTTTGAGGAATATATAGAAATGAAGATTATCAGTAAATGTAGATAAAATGATAAAGAAAAATAAAATAGATGTGGCAAATAAAAGCCAAAGGATAAAATGATTGAACTAAGTACTGCTTTTACAGTAATAACATTTGAATGTTCATGGAATAAACTCCCCAATCAAGAGGTACAGATTTTGGAATGGATAGGAAAAAATATGATCCATCTATATGCAGTTTACAAGAGACTCATTTTAGACTCAAAGACCTAAATAGGTTGAAAGTCAAAGACTGGAAAAAGAAATTCCATGCTAATACTAGCAACAAGTAAAAGTTGGGGTAGTTATAATAATATCAGTCAAAATAAACTTTGAATGCAAAAATATTATGAAACAAAGAAGGACATTATATATTAATAAAAAGGGCAATTCACCATGAAGAAATAGCAATCATAAATATTTATGTACCTAATCAAGGTGACCCAACGTACATGAGGGAAATACTAGCAAAACTGAAGAGAATGATAGATGGTCTACAATAATAGAAGGAGATTTCAACACACCACTCTCATAAATAGAAAACTAAATGGGATGAAGAAGGAAACATAGAACCTAAATAATATGATAAATGAACTATACTTAACATATATATATATAGAACATTGTACTGCTAAGTACAGTAGCAGGATACGCATTCTTCTAAAGTGCTCATGGAACATCCTCTAAGATAGACCACATGTTGGGACACAAACAGGTCTTAACGCATTTGAAAAAATTGAACCTATACAAAGCACTTTCTCTAATCGTAGTGGAAAGAAGCAGGAAATTAATAACACTTGGAGAGCTAGAAAATTCACAAATACATGGGGTTTGCAACATGCTTTTAAACAATCAGTGGATCAAAGAAGAAACTGCAAGGAAAATCAGTGATTATCTCAAGACAAATAAAATTGAGAACACAAAATTTGAGGGTCACAGCAAAGGGAGTGCTGAGAGGTAAATTTGTAACCCTCAACACCTACATTCAAAGGGAAGAAAAGCTCAAATCAATGACTTAAGTGAACAGCTGGAAAAACTAGAAAAAGAACAGAAAACTAATTCTAAAGCAAGTAGAAGGAAATAAATAGCAAAGATTAGAGTAGAAATTAAAGAAACTGAGAACAAGAGGGGGGATCAATAAACAGAAAGTTTGAGTAGACCAATAAAATTGACAAATCCTTAGCAAGATTGACAAAGACAAAAAGAGAGAAGATGCAAACTAATAAAATTAAAAATAAGAAGGGGTTCCTTAACAAAGACCCCAAAGAAATAAAAAAAATTATGAAGATACTATAAACAACTGTATGCTAACAAACTGCACAATTTAGATGAATTTGACAATTTCTTATAAACAAATGAACAACCTAAACTGACTCAAGAAGGAATAGAAGACCTCAACAAACCAATCACAAATAAAGAGATTGAAATCACCTGTAAAACACCTCCCAACAAAGAAAAGCCCAAGACCAGATGGCTTCACAGTTTAATTCCACCAATCATTCCAAGAAGAATTAATACCAATCCTACTCAAACTCTTCTAAAAAATTGAAAAGTAGCGGGCACTTCCTGTGCTGTACCATGAAAGCCATGTTCTTTCAATCCCGATCCACACTTGTGGGGATAGATCCATTATTTGGGTGGGATTTTTTTGACGAAGTTGCTTCCATGGAGATGTGTCTCCACCCATTCAAAGTCAGCCTTAATCTGCTTATTGGAGTCCTTTAAAAGAGAACCTTTTATTAAAAAATAAAAGGCATTCCAATTGGAAAGGATTAAACTTTCACTATTCACAGACAGCAGACCCTATATTTAGAAAGTCCTGAAATAAACTACAACAAAGCTACTAGAGCTAACAAATGAGATTAGTAAAGTAGAAGAATACAAGACCAACATCAAAATTAGTGTTTCTATACCTTACTAATGAGCTATCTAAGGAGGAATGTAAGAAAAAAAAATCTCCATTTACAATAGTGACTAAAAGAAACAAATATTTAGGAATGAACTTAACCAAGGGTGTAAAGGACCTATTTCAGAAAATTATAAAATGCCTTTAAAGGAAATCAAAGAAGACCTAAATAAATAAAAGAGCATTTTGTCTTCATGGGTTGGAAATCTAAATGTCATCTACATGTCAATTCCACCCAAACTGAGGCATGGATTCCATACAAAACTGATACAAATTCTAACAGCCTACTTTGCTGAAATGGAAAAGCTAATTATCAAAATTATTTGGAAGGGAAAGGGACCTTGAATAGGCAAAACCATCTTGAAAAAGAAGAATTAAGTTGGAATTCTCAAGCTTCCTAACTTTAAAGCATATTATAAAGCTACAGTCAAGTAGAGGAAACAGTACAGGCAAAGTGATAAAACAATTCTATAAGCTTTCAGGAACCAGATTATAGAAAGAGAGGAAGAATTTCTAGAGCTGTTGATTTAAATAGGAGCCAGTTCATGTGCCAAACTAAGTGGCTATAAATGTATTCTGGAAAGTGGGACCTACTGACAGCTTTAGACTGCAATGTGATGGTCTGAATCCATTTTGCCAAAGTGACTATGCTGCAGGATGGCATCTCCACATTCCGTGAAAGCATAATAAGGTGGGGAGAGTAAAGAAAGAGTTGGGGATACTGGAAATATCAGGGATAAAATTTGATTTTGTGAGATTGTCCTGGTAACGTGCTTGAGAATGACGAATTATGTAGAAAAAGTTGGGAAGTAAAGTGAAGCAGAGGCAAAGAATTGAACACAGGTTGAGTTCGCAGTGCCTGTGAGATTAAGCAAATGAATATGCTCAGTGAAAATTAAATTTCAAATTCAGACATTCAGGTTGGTGTTTCAATATTGGGATTCATCTGTAAATACATGATAAAATATCCACATAGGGCAGGCAATGGTGGCTCAGTGCCCAAGTTCTCACCTGCCATGCCAGAGACCCAGGTTTGATTCCCAGTGTCTGCCCGTGGAAAAAACAAACAACAAAACAGAAAAAACTATCCACATAAAATGTGTACACAATATGTGCTTCAAAGAAACACTTAATTTCATTCCGTAAAAACCATGATGACTTAAGGTAACTGTTCTTTCCTGCAATTTTAACCAGATTTATTATTTAGCTATATTGTTTTGTTGTAACTTATTCATATTAGCATTTTGATATTGATAGAATTGGTTAAAAATCAATGTCGTATGCAAACACACTTAGTTTAATGGTTAAGTACAAATTTTAAGATAATGACAGTTTAAGTTTTTCAAACAAGAACTTTTATTATAGTTGTATTCTAATATATGAATAATTTTATTTGCTTTTATGAAATATAGAGCAAAACAAAATAATCCTTTCTTGTGTACTTTTAAGCACAGTAGGATATTTCAGATATCCAGGCACTTATGCATAAAATGTTTATTTTTATGAGATTGTGAGGAGAAGGTATAAACCACTGGTTTTATCATAAGTTTATCATAAATTATCAAAGTGTCACAGTTACTGTCTTTCCTTACCATAGGAAATTTAGCTGTTGTTAAGTTAGAGCATACAAAATTACGTTAAAAACAAATTCAAGTCCAAAGCAAAAACATTCATGTTTGCTGACAGTTATAAAGTCGCTATTTTCTTGACTGCAAAATGTATTCAAAAAGTTAGATATTTCAAAGTAAGAAAGATTAACAAGAGTTTAAAGCAGAAATTTCAAATAATCTTATCCCATTCACTCCCATTTGTGGATTCATGTAGACACTCCCTTCTCTGATTACTTAGAGCTATAATTTAGAATTTCCAGAAATAGGACCTTCCAGAAAAATAGCAGAAATATTACTGAGGAATCAAGAATTTTTGGAGAAAGGATAAGTTATAAGCTTACTTAAAATTAGGCTTAAGTCATCCCCAGAGAACCTCTTTTGTTGCTCAGAGGTGGCCTCTCCTCTCTTTCTAAGCAAACTCAGTAGGTGAACTAACTGCCCTCCCTTCTATATGGGACATGACTCCCAGGGATGTAAGTCTCCCTGTCAGTGTGGGACAGAAATCTTAGGATGAGCCAGGACCTGGCATCAAGGGATTGAGAAAGGCTTCTTGAGCAAAAGGGGAAAGAGAGAAATGAGACAAAATAAAGTTTCAGTGGTTGAGAGATTTCAAACAATCAAGAGATTATCTTGGAGGTTATTCTTATGCATAATATAAATATCCCTTTTTAGTTTTAGGTATTGGAGTGGCTAGAGGGAAGTACCTGAAACTGTTGTACTGTATCCCAGTAGCCTTGATTCTTGAAGACAATTGTATAACTATATAGCTTTTACAATGTGACTATGTGATTGTGAAAACCATGTGTCTGATGTTCCTTTTATCCAGGGTATAGAGAGAGATGAGTACAAAAATATGGATAAAAATATAATAGATAATAAGGGGGACAAAGGGTAAAAATAAATTTGGTAAATGGAAATGCTGGTAGTCAGTGAGTGGGAGGGATAAAGTGTATGATATGTATGTTTTTTCTTTTTCCTTTTATTTCTTTTTCTGGAGTGATACAAATGTTCTCAAAAATGATCACAGTAGGGCGGGCCGCGGTGGCTCAGCGGGCAAAGTGCTTGCCTGCTATGCCGGAGGACCTCGGTTCGATTCCCGGCCCCAGCCCATGTAACAAAAAACGGAGAAACAGAATACAATAAAACAAGAAAATGTTTAAAAATGTTTCCCTTTCTTCCTTCCTTCCTTCCTTCTATCCTTCCTTCCTTCTCTCTGTCTTTCCTTTAAAAAAAAAAAAAAAAAAAAAAAAAAAAATGATCACAGTAATGAATACACAATCATGTGATGATATTGTGAGCCATTGATTGTACACCATATATGGAATGTATGTGTGTGAAGATTTCTCAATAAAAATATTTAAAAAAAAAAAAGAAATTTCAGGGAGCTCTACCAATCATTTATAGATTCAGGAAATTTATGGAGTAAATAATCTATATTTACACAAAATAAGTTATGTGATATGGTTATTTTGCCATTTAAAAATAATTTTCTATCTATTTGGATCAATATAATTTTCCTAGAATTTTATTACTCTGTAGCATATACATGATTCTTATAAATAAATTATAAATTTATTTTTAATGAATGCATATTATAAATTCTCTTTTATTCTTTCCACATTTACTATGAACCTACAATGTGCCAATTATTGTGATAAGTTCTATAGATAAAATAGTGAAGACACACCTGCAGCCCTTCAAAAGGAACCATATTTCTTGATAATGACTGAATAATGATATAACTTTCACAATGTGACTGTGTGATTGTGAAAACCTTGTGTCTGATGCTCCTTTTATCTACCATGTCAACAGACGAGTGGAAAATATGGAATAAAGATAAGTAATGTGGGAACAAATGTTAAAATAAATTTAGTTTGAAATGCTAGTGATAAATGAAAGCAAGGGGTAAGAGGTATGATATGTATAATCCTTTTTTTTCTATTATCATTTTATTTCTTTTTCTGTTGTCTTTTTTCTTTTTCTGAATTGATGCAAATGTTCTAAGAAATGATGAATATGCAACTGTGTGATGATATTGAGAATTATTGAATATATTTGTAGAATGGAATTACATGTTAATGTTTTTTGTTTGTTCTTAATTTTTTAATTAATAAATAAATTTTTAAAAAAGCAAAAAAAAAAGGATACTATCTGGAAAAGACAGAAAGGCTATTACAATAGTGTCAACAAGTTGGGTTCTCTAGATGCAGATACTGAAACAGAACTTGGGGTGCAAAATAAAGTGTTCATTAGGGACTGATACCTGTGAAACAAAGGGGGAGGTAGAGGACTTGGTAGAGGAAGAAGTCAAACTGCAATACAGGCCCACCAAAGCCTTGGTCAACTCATGGTCAACTCAGCTCAAGTGTTGAGCTGCTCTGCCAGACCTATAATGACCAGGCCTTAATACTCCAGCCTTATTCAGTCACCAGATGCAGTGGGCACCACGGAAGGCATAGGTTCCTCATAACCTTGGGCAAGTCTGCTGTCTGCAACTAGGTCCACAGAGGCAATCTGTGTGGACCTGAAAGCTGGAAGCTGCCTCTGATGGTACTCTCAGGGGCTTGGTAGCTAGTTAAAGGGGACTATGGGCTGCATATCTCCATCTTTACAATAATCCACACATTGTGCCATGTATGGTGCCTTTACTACATATATCTTCAGGATGTAGGTCTTTTAGGATTCCAGTGGACCTTTTGTCCCTGAGGAGAAATATACAAAAGTTATTGGGAAGAAATTATTATTTCAATTGGTCTCAGGCCTGCAATCAATATTCAGTCTCCTTCCTCCACTATCCATTTTGATTCTCTTGACCTCAGGTAACATCTGTGCTTGCTTTCTGCCCCCTTTGTGTTTCAGCAGTCCTACCTCCTCTTAATGTTCAAGGTCACTTTAACCTGAAAAGGTACTGATTCTTTTTCTTGCCTGTTAATTCCTGGACAACAAGAAGCCAAAAGAACATAGATGGCAGCCCTATCCTATAATTCAATGGTACCTGGAAAAAACATGCCTCTCTTGGGGTGTAGGTCATCAAAACCATGATAAAATAACCCTTATTGAAAATGAGGATAAGGGGCCACCCATTTCCACATCTAGTTCCTGGAGCCATGTTTCTTTTTATTGCAGTTACTGACTCAAATTAAGTTCCTTAATTCAATGGATATACTGTGTACTGAAATACTACATCCCGTCATTGCTATCAAGGTGCTCCTCCAGTTGTGTCTTTAGCAAAACTTTTGAAAGCTCTATCATGCTGGCGGGGTCTGGATAAAAGATATGTCATGGGCCTATGTCTGGACCTCCTTTGTGTAGGGTGGATTACTAACCTACATGGCATTATGTGAGATACAATGTTCGTCAGTCAAACACTCTGTAAGCCCTCAAATAGCATTGCTGGCTAAGACTGTGCATGCAGGAAAAGCAAACATGTTCCTTGGATATGTATCTATTCTTCCAGAATGAACCGCTGGACCTTCCAAGATGTAAAAGGAACAAGTGGACAACCGGACACCAAGAAACAGTTTGCCCCCTCAGGGAATGGTTTATTATCAGAGACACAGCATTGGTATCTGATGCTAGCTCCTGGTAGGCTGGTGGAAGTCTATACTATGTGGCTTATACACAGTCTCCAGACCTGCCACTGTGGCCCCTTCATGCATATGTTCATCATGCTAGCTATGCCTGAGGGAGGAGGTGGTCAGAATTCCTTGCAGAATGGAAAAAAAAAAAAAAAGCTGAGCAGATATTTGAAAATTAAACAGAAACTATGGTACATGCTTGGGGGAGGGGAGAAGACATGGCATGGAAGATACCAAGGCAATGAGAAAAGCATACATGAGAGGATGGCAATTCAGAGTCCTGCAAGTCACTTATGATGGGCTGAGCTGAGTATGAGAGTCGGGAAATAGTGGGAGATATGGTTAGAGAAATGATTAAAGAACACATTTTAAACTTGTTAACCACGCTATGAAATTTGGACTTTGTGCTAAGAGTGTTAGGAACCTACAGAAGTTTTTAAGCAGAGTATGATATACTCATATTTTTTTGTTCCTCAGAAAAATCACTGAACTACAGTTTGAAAATAGGTTTGAAAAGCTATTCTTTTCCCCCCAAATACTGACAACTTCATAAGCTCTCTCTTAGCAAAAAACTTCCTATATTTCTTATACTTTCAAGAAAGATAATGTTTACCATCCAAATGTCCATTTATCTATACTTCCAAATTTGCACTGATAGGAATTGACTAACAAATTTTCCATTAAGCCAGCATACAAAGGAAAATCACTGTTAGAGCCAAGAATGCTTTATGGTAGAGTAAATCATACCATGCCCAAAATCAGATTCGATAGCTAAGACCAATTTTAACATTTAGAACAACATCTATAATACATGCAGTTTCTGATTCTGCCTGTTACATTAATTAGTAACCAAATCAGGTCAAATTCTAACTTTCTGGGCTTATGGAGCACATTACACAAATAATCTTGCAAATTTCCTTAAAGCAGTGACAAAATTGGAGATCTGACCAGTGTTTAGGGAGATTAAAAAAATTGAATAGGATGAAGTTTTAACGCATAATCTTGGTACGAAGAGTTGAACAAAAACTTCTGTTTCGTTATTCCCTTCATACACACTGTTACCACAAGACAGGCCTATTACCACGAGTACTACTATTACCACGAGTTCATGTTAGGAGAGGATACAAGGTGGAGAGGTTTTACACTGGGAGAGGTTCAGATTATTATTTCAGTGCCCAAATACTCACATTGGAATTATCCAAGAAAGGAAGGAAGAAAAAGACTCAAGGTGGCTAATGACTGCACTTTGTAGTTCAGGAGGGAGTGCCTAAAGTTTATAGCACTAGAGGTGAAAGAACATTGCGCAAGGAGGCAGGCTGTAAAATGTGCAATTAAAAGCCACCAAGGCTAAGATCGTATGAAGTAAAACATAAAGATTTCAGAGTATGGATTTCAATCCAGTATAAACTAAAGCAGTAAACTCTGCTTGCATAGCTATTACAGTCGTTGGAAGCACTTGCTTTGTATGCATTTAACAACAAGGACGCTCTCTTCAGTCTATTCATTAAAGACAGTGAAGATGAGAAAGTACCTAACATAGGGACACACAGGAAAAAAAAATTTTTACCCTGACATACATGGCAATCCATAATGGAAAACTATGATTAATAAATGCTCCTGTATCTGAGACCATTTTGAGATATGGTCTCATTTTCTATTCCACAGTGAATTAACTTTTCCCATCCAATTAGAAATTTTCTTCGTCAGTCAATATTTAATTTTCTTTCTCTCATATTTTCCGAAGCATAGGGTTTCATCTCCTTTCTTCATTTGGAATTGAGGGTCCATGATTCTTTCTCGGTTGAATAGGCAAAATGCATAAATCTGGGTCACTGAGCAGGAGCACAGGTACCATTGAGGAAAAATGAGCACTTTCCTTCAACCCTTTTATCATTGCTGTCTTACTTATGTGCATCAATGAAGAGGACAATAACTTATAAGGTCATTTTGTAATTTTCCAAACAGTTAAAAAATAAGACAAATAAAAAATGATTCCGCTTGAATTGCTCACTCTTATCTGTCTAACGTAACATATGCCTTGTTTCTGAAAAACTCTTTTATGACTCTGCAAACAGTTTTCATTTGGCCATTTTCTCTCTCTGATATCTTCTTTAAAGCTTTCTATAACTTAAGTTCATTGTTATGATAGATTTAATAAATATAAAGGCACCTTATGAGTCATACTCAGATTTGGCATGATACAGAGATATGTAGAGGTACCCTCTTACTCATGCCACTTTCTTCAATGTGGCATTGAGGAATTCTTTATCTATCAATAAAGAATACAAGAATTTATCTCAGGGATTAACCAAGCCAGAATGTCCATACACTTTGCAGAACAAGTAAAATTTATAGCTCTATGTCATAATTAACCATTTCTGTGAATAAGAGTGCTCCTATATATCATGCCCAAATTTTGATTCATGTTTCAAAAATAGATGTTGCATGACCTAAACTTCCCTTACTTTCCTCCTTTCCTTGTTCTTACTTTCTGTTTTACTCCTGCTGAGTAAAAACCTGTAATTTTTAGCTCACATATGCCCTATTCCTTTCCTTCCATCAATGGACTGCTTAGTTCAACCCCTCTAACTCCAGCTCTCAGTCATCACTGAACTCTTAATAATACCCTTTTTCCTCCTGTTCCCAACTACTTCAGATCAGTGTTTCCCCCTTCTGTTTTTGGACTCTAAAAGCAAGACCTCTTTGCCCATGAGCTTGCCTAAAACTACATATAGTCTTTTCTTCCTCCAAAAGAGATTTTATAGCTTCCGTAGATATTTATTTAACATGTACACAAATACACATATAAAGCCCTTTTCATGTTCTCTGAGTTCTTAAGAGGATTTTATTTTAAATTAGAATCACACAAGGGAAAGTGCATGGTTTTCTCTAAGTATTCATCTCTCTGCCCTTTGAAGATACCAGGTGTGGCAAATTAAAGAAAGTCACAAATTTCATTGCCATACCTCCCATCAAGTGGGGTGAGGTCTGTGACTGCTTTGGCTAACAGAATATGTTGAAAGTTTTGCTGGCACTAATTCTGGTCACAGACCTTTGGTAGACTGGTTGTTTCTCCTTCCTGTGTCCTGAAACAGTCACTCTTGGAAGTCATCCCACCATGCTGTTAGAAAGCTACCTAATGGAGAGAACTGTCCTGGCTGAGCTCCCAGTCAACATGCAGCGTTAACTTGCTAGCCATGTGAGTAAGCCATCTTAGCTGTAGATAGTCCAGGACCAGTCTTTTCCCCTAACTGGTGTTGCATGAAGCAGAGATGAGCCACCCTGGATGAGTTCTTGCTAATCCACAGCTCTTGCTTAATCCTCAAAACTTTGATAAAATAAAATTGTTGTTTTAAGCTATCAATTTTCAGGGTAGTTTGTTATTCTGTGATAGATAATCAGAATAGAAACCCATACCTAAGAAGGAGATGCTGCTGTAAAACAAAAAACATACAATAAAAATTGACAGCAACTTTGGAGAGATACAATGAATGAACTATAAGAAAGACTCAAAAGAGACTGTGTATAAGAACTGGAATGACCTCTTGGAGACTGTCGGAGAGGGCTTGAGGGGTAGTGAGGAAATTATATTTGGAGGCTGGAGAAAATAAATGCTTACTATTTCAAGGCGAAAGGTTTGACAATACTACCAATTACAGTAATGTGGAAGATAGTAAAACTCAGAGATCTTGCTAAGGAAATTTCCAGGTAGAATATTGAAAGTGACACATTTTTTTTTCTTTTAGCTAATAAAATATGAGAAGAGAGTGATGAAATTCGGGGAAGAACTGTTAAACTTTGGGACAAAATTTAGAGAAAATATGGAGGACCCAAATGCTGGGGAAGTCACATGCTCAGCATCCATCTCCCAGCCCTTGCCTACCCCCACCTCCCATTGTGTGACAGTGTTTCAGTCTGTTTCTATTCCACAATGTGGGTATGTTTAAGTCTAATGAACAGGCCCCACTAGACTTTAAACCTGGAAAACTGGGTAAAAGCAACTTCAAGTGCTAATCAAGGCAGGAATTCTCAGTGGCACGCTCCCCTACCCCCAGGGTAGATAAATACCACCCTCCAACAGTATAGATTTGCCTCTCTTCTCTGTCGCAAAATGTCATGTGTGCAGCTGCCAGCTACTGACCCTGACCAAGCAGTTTTGGTCATCCCAGGAGATCAGCCAAGGTGGGATCTCTTCTAATCTTTTGGTCACTTGTGTCATGTAACCAATAAAGCTGACATTTTCTGGAAGTTTCTGTCATGGCCTAAGCCTTATGTCCCCATGCTGCACCATATAGCAACTCTCTATGCATCAAGTGAGTTTTTCCAATTAGTAAATGATTTCCAAAGTAAGAAATAAGGGTGCAGTAGTGAAATCCTTTCTTAAGGTATTGCAAAGATTTAAGCTAATCAAAAAGCCTTCTAAGATTTTTTTATATATCAACTTCATTGAGGTAACTTTTACATATAATAAGATTCATCCATTTCCAGTGTACAATTCAATGATTCTTAGTAAATTAGCCCAACAGTGTAACCAAAGACAAAAATTTATTTTGGAACAATTTCATTCCTGATAAGATCCTTAATACCCATTCACAGTTAGTCCCCATTCCCAGTCCCTGACCCCCACAACCACCATTTTACTTTCTCTCTATATAAATTTGTCTTTTGTGGATGTTTCATATAAAAGGGAATCATATGCATGGTATCTCTCGCCTCTGGCTTTTTTCATTTAGCATACTATTCTTGAGGTTACGACTAATGCTTCAGTGGACATTTGTATGCAAGTTTTTTACATGGATTCATATTTTCATGTCTTGTGGATTGACAACCCAAAAGTAGAATTGCTTAATCATATGGAAGTTTTATGGTAACATTTTAAGAAACTTCCAAGATGTTTCTCAAACTGAATGAAAAATATTACATCACCATCATCAATACACGAGGCTTCCTTTTACTCCACATTTTCACAAACATTTGTTACTGTCTATTTATTATAGCCATTCGAGTGGGTGTGAAGTGGTATGTCACTGTCATTCTAATTTTCATAATTTGTCTTATTGTTTTGAATAGTAGGAGTTTGGTTGTTGTTGTTGTTGTCTGTTTTTAAATTCTGGATACAAGTCTTTTATTTGATACGAATTTTGTAAATATCTCCTCTTTGTTATTTGTAATTATATAATGGTGTCCTTTGCAATTCAAAGGTTTTGAATTTTGTTAATGCCCAATATAGATATATATTTTTTCTTTTATGAACTATGTTTTCTTGTCACATCTGAAAAATCTTTGCTTAACCCAAGCTCTCTAATTTTTCTCCCATATTGTCTTTTAAACATTTTATTGTTTTAGATCTTACATCATTGAAGTCTGTGATTTTTTTTTTATTATTAAATAATGGGAATTTATTAGCTTGTGGTTTTGTGAGTCCAAATCAAGGCCTCATCAAGGTAGGATACTTTCTCCCTGAAGTCTGTGGCCTTCTCAGTCTGGCTGCCAGTGACCTATGATCCATTTTGAGACAACTATTTTACATGGTGGGAGGTGATGCTCTAAGCACAATGCTTTTGCATTTGGGTATCCAGTTGTCCCAGTGGTATTTGTTACACAGACTATCCTTTACTAAGCAAATTTCTTTGGCAGCTTTGTCAAAAATCAATCGACTATAAATATAAGCATTCAGTTCTGGACTCTCAATTCTATTGCATTGATCCATATGTCTATATACTTGTCAGTACCATATCATCATAACTATAGCTTTACAGTGAATTTTTAAATTGAAAAGTAAAAATGATGTCACTGTCTTGCCTTGGTATCAGTATGATACTGAACTCATAAAATGAGCTGACAATTGTTCCTTCCTCCTCTGTTTTCTGGAAGAGTTTGTGCAGTCTCAGCATTATTTTCTTCTTTAAATGTTTGATAAGATTCACCACTGAAGTACAATGGACCTAAGCTTTTTTTGCAGTAAGATTTTTAATTACAAATTTAACTTTGTTACTTGTTATAGATATATCCAGACAATTTTTCTTATTTAGTGTTGATAATCTGTGATATTTAAAAATTTTTTTTTAGTTCATCTAAATTATCGGTTTGTTGCTATGAATGCTATGAATAAAGATTTTCATAGTATTTGCTTACAATCTTTTTACTTTCTGAGGAGTCATGGAAATGTCTCTTCTTTACTAATTTTCTGCTTTGTTTTTTTAAGGCATGGGCAGGCACCAGGAATCAAACCCACATCTCCAGCATGGCAGGCGAGAATTCTGCCACTGAGCCACTGTTGCACCACCCTGTGCTATCTGTTTTTGATTTCTAAATTAACGTATTGTAGTCAGAGAATTTGTATGGTTTCAATCCTCTTAATTTAGTAGTACTTGTTTAATGGCCTAGCATGTCTTTCCTGGAAAATGTTCCATATGTGTTTTAAAAGAATGTGTATTATCCTTTTTGTTAGGTGGAGTCTTTCATAAATTTCTGTGAGGTCAAGTTGGTTGGCAATATTGGTCAAGTTTTCTATATCCTTGTAGATTTTGTCTAGTTTTCTTTTTTAAATCAATTTTTGAGATTGAAGTCAACAACTATTATTATACAGCAATCTATTTCTCTGTTCAATTCTGTCAGTTTTAGTTTCACATAATTGGGGACTTTTATTGTTAGGAGAATTTTTTGAATAGTTATCCCTTTCTGATGCATTAACAATTTATTATCACATCTGTATGTCTCTAAACAATTTTTTGAAGTCTATTTTGTTTGATTTTAGTAATAGACACTACTAATCCTTTCTGGATTGTTTGTCATAATACATCTTTTCCATTCTTTGCATTCAATCCAGGAGTGCCTTTTCATGTAAAGAGTGTCCTTCATAGACAGTACATATCTGAATCATTTTTAAGGCTTTCTGCCAATCTCTGCCTTGTGATTGCACTACTTAATCCTTTTGTAATTATTGATAAAGTAGTATTTATGTCTGCCATTTTTCTCCCTGTTTCTTCTATATCATGTGATTTTCATTCCACTATTCCTACATTATTGCCTTCTTTTGTGTATACATTTCCTAAAGTACAGTTTTAAGTATTTTGTCATTTCCTTTAATATATTTTTAAAATATATTTTCTTAGTGGTTACCCTGGAGATTACAAATATTATAGGTTAAAATAGTTTAATTCATATTTATACCAATTTAAGTTTGATAATTTACAAAAACTATGCTCTCATGTAGTTTTCTTCCCTCTCCCATATTTAATATTACTATTCTAATACAAAATGCATCTTTATACATTATAAAATCTTTGCTATTATGCATTTAACAATAATATCCTCAATACGATAGGAGAATAATAATTACCCAGGCAGTTACATTAAACAGTGTTCTTTTTCTTTTATGTAAGCTTGAGGTCTTTGATGCTAATGATTAAGACTCTTTTCAGTATTTCTAAATACCAAAGCAGGTATACTCATGACAAATTCTCTCAATTTTGGTTTATGTGAGACTATCTTAATTCTCCTTTATTTATGAACATTTTTTATGGATATAAATTCCTAATTGGCGATGGATTTTTTTGTTTGTTTGTTTGTTTGTTTGTTTCCCCTCACATTTTGAATAAGGTAAATTGCTGCTTTCTGACCTCCATAGTTTCTGATGATAAGTTAGCTTATTAAGGATCAAATAAGAACTTAAATCTTATTAAGGATCCTTTGTATGTGATGAGTAACTCTTCTCTTTCTAATTTCAAGATTGCCTCTTTATCTTTGTCTTTCAACATGTCTGTATATATAAATCTTTAAGTACCCTATCTGAAGTTTGTCATGCTTATTGGATGCATAGATTAATATTTTTCACCAAATTTTGTTAGTACTTTTTAGAGTTAGCCCATGTTCCTCATCCAGCACTCACTTAAATGCAGAATAATAAAAATGCTTTCTATCTCGATTTTAGTCTCAAACCCATCACATTATTTCTTTTTATTTGTTTATTTAAGTGCTCATTCTCTGTATATCCACACTCAGGATGTGATAAATTGAATTATGTGCCTTCAAAAATCACGTGTTCTTAATCCTAAACTGCATCATTGTGGGTGTGAGCCTATTATAAATAAGAACTTTAAAGCTTCTTCTTATTTTTTGAGATGTGGTCAGCTGAAGCAGGGTGGGCCTTAATCTGGATTGCTGCATGGTTAATAAAGAAAAGCACAGGAAGAAGCTAGAAGCTGAAAATTAGTGGAAACCTGGAAGAGAAAGGAGAGGACATTGTCACGTGACAGGAAAGCCGAAAAGACCCAAGGATTTCCATTGTCCAGCACCTGAACGCTATAGTTTTGTGCATAGCAAGGCTTGCCAACATCTAGATTTTGGACTTCTACTCTCAAATCTGTGAGCCAACAAATTCCTGTTGTGATCCCATTATGTGGCATCTGTGATAGCTGCTCAGGCAAACTGAGACGTGTGCCAATTAGAATAAGTTTCATCTATTAAGGAAATTTGCTCGCCTTTTTCTTTGCTGTATCCCTTTCACCTAGAGCAATAGCTCAATTTACATGTGCTCAATACATATTTACTGCACAAATGAATGATTAGTTCTGTTCCACTAATTCTAAATAAAAGAAATCCAGTTATGTGTAATATTGAGCCATCGAATACGGAAACTAGATTATAACTACACCAGATTTCAACAGTTACTCACAATGATGGTCTACACCAGAAGCTGAATACTTGCATACCAATAGTGTTGGTGTAGTTCATCAAAATCTAACTAATGTAATTTGATTTGATATGATTAATAGTGTGGCATTCAATTGGAAGCACCAACCTCGCCAGAATTCAATATGTAGCCACAGTTATGCCTTGAGTATCTGTCATGAAATGGCTGCCTCTCATTTTTGTTTGATTTTCAAGGGTAATGACCTCACACAGCCTACATGCACTCGCGTGCACACACACACTCACATACAGATACTTTCTCCTACCCTTCGACAGAACCCTGGACACAACTGCTGTCACCGTTACACTCACTCAGAATCATCTATAACCATGTGTCATCCCTTTGCTACATATGGCTTTAATTATTGGAAGGTCAAAGATTAGTCTATTTCAAGAAAAATCAAATTTTCTAACAATAACTAATACATAGGGAATCTAGAAGACATAGTCCTTAATTCTCTTTAGTTACCTCTAAGTATCCTGTGTGACTTTGCCAAGCACTTATTGATTGACAACAGATAATTTGTTCATCTTAGTCTCCTTTTTTACAAAATTTCCTAAAATTTAAGCTAATAACCACGTCTTAAGGTTCTTATAATGCCTCCAATAAGAAATTCAGAATTTTAGGTGTGGCTTGTGAGTGAGTTAGCATTCCATGACCCTTCTGAATATACCCTGTAGCTACTGCTATACTACCCAAGCAGATGGCCAGAACTGTTTGCCTAACACATGCTATTTGTGGCTCAGTTGAAATTATTCAGTTTTCTCTCCTAAAATTTGGACTGTTCTTTTCTTTTTCTTTCTTCTTCTTGTTATTTTTTTTTATGGTAATTCTTCATAAAACTCCCTCTAAAGGCTAATTTGCAAAACTACTGAGTCAAGTCTTATATAAGCTGATTACAGAAATACTATCAAATGATCAATGTACTGAACAGTCATTACAAAACAGTTAAGTCATGAAAAAATAAGATCCTGATAATTAGGTCATGTGAGACAAGGTAATCCTTGCAAGTGCTTGTCATAAATTTTAAATCTGCCTGGGCACTGCTTTCCACATGCATTAGTTTCCAGTTATCTATTAAAACACTCATTTGAAAAAAATTATTTAAATTTGCTTGTTTGGCATCCCCTCCATTATCTGTGAGTTCATTTCTTTTCTTTTAACATGAAAATGTACTATGTAAAATTTCAAGGGAGCCGCATTATTAGCTACCAGAACCAAAGCAATCTTGCTAGTATTCTCCCAGCTCCTATTCTCAGACCCTTTTGAATCTTGTCATCCGAATCATCCTGGTGCTAATACATTCCCAAGCACTGAAGACTCAGAGGAGCACAGTGGTTCAATGTGTGTTCATAGAACACATTTCATGTAGACAGGCACGAAAGGAACAGTTTGCATAATCACTTGCCAAAAAGAATCCATCTGTTATAAGAGTTAAAGCTGATCTCAAACAAGTTCACATTAAAAAACAAAACCTCAATTTTTATTCTATGCACTTCATTTTCTTGAGCCTAATTATCTGTGTGCATATAAATGGGAGGAAATATTTTTTTCAGGTAACAGTTCAAAATTCTGGTCCTGACAAGACACAATTCTAACTGCTCTACCATCCCATTTCTTTTGTGGTTGTACTATGCAGCTGAAAGCCTCAGAGCTAGAAATACCAGGTCAAATTTTGTTGATGCTAATGTAAAGTTCCACTGCTTGTGGCAAATGTGGTATGAGTGAATAACAGAAATATTACCTCATTTCCTTAGTGTTAACGAATTCTGGCTAGAGTACAAAGAAGAACCACAGTTCAGTTTCCTTGAAAAGCTTTCATCTTTGTAGTAGTTTAGATAAAGTTCTTAAATTTCTGCCCAATTTACTGTGACAGAAATGTCAGTCTGCACAGAGAAAGAGAAACATTTATTCATTTTAAAGACTATAATAAAATCCAAATATTCAGGCAAAAATGAAATTTGAACTTTTGCTTCACAAAATATTTACTTAAAAATTATTTCTACATATTCTGTAAAATTTCACACTCCCTCAAATTTTTAACGTGACTCGATTATATGTGACTTTTTTTCTTTTTTTAAATACCTTTTTTGTAAAACCTTAACAAACAAACAAGAATGCAAACATTCTTGACAATCAAACATTCCATACGTGGCGTACAATCGATGGCTGACAATATCACCACATAGTTGTGTATTCATCACCATGATCATTTATTTGAACATTTCATGTCTCCAGCAAAAGAAAGAAAAAAGAAAAAACTCATATATACCATACCTCTTAACCCCTCATTGACCACTAGTATTTCAATCTACTCAATTTATTTTAACCTTTGTTACCCCTACTACCTGTTTATTTTTTATCCATATATTTTACTCATCTGTCCATACCCTAGATAAAAGGAGCCTCAGACACAAAGTTTTTGCAATCACACAGTCGCATTGTAAAAGCTATATCATTATACAATCATCTTCAAGAAACATGGCTACTGGATTATAAATGACTAAAAAGTAAGTACTAATGCAAGTAAATCTTTACTTCCTGAAATATAAACTTCGAAAAACTGCTCTGCCAAAAGATATTTGAAAGATCCAATATTCTTACATATTGATAAACATTTATGTGTTGCAGCTAAATTTCTCTTATATTATTAAAAAGTTTCTACTAAATTATAAAAAGAAATCAGTTTCTTAGATTATAAAGCTTCTGTTCATGCATTCATTCATTTACAGACATTTGACGGGTACCTATTTTGTGTCAGTCAATGTTCTGGGATTGAAGTGACAGCAGTGAAAAACAAACAAAACCTGCTTTTAATGGAGCTTTTATTCTAGTGAGGAAATGTTTTTAAAATATGACTTTTGAAGTAGTTTGTTTTAGAAAACTTCACTTTTTTTTTGAAAACCTTACATGCTTTATGTAAGACCCTATATGCCCTGCATGTCTATAATTAACATTTTCTTTGTTATCAAAAGAAAATACTCCAGACTTCAGCAACTTCCTAAATATTTCCCTAGTTTCCCAGATTTATAGGAGGGCAGGAGAAAATGCTTAAGCTTCTGATGACTTGCACTTCTTTTTCTCAATTGTTGCCTCTAGCTCAAGTCTCAAGTACTTGGGTAGCGTCCTTGTCACTCTTGCACTACGCTTCTGCTGAGTCTCTCCCACCCTAAGAATGGAGTGGAAAGTGAGGGGTAGAATACACAGTCTGTCCTTTTCTCCTCAAACTTCAACGAACATATGATACTGCATTTAATAGGTTTTTCTCAAATGTTGTAGATAACAGATGGTAATTAGTGTGCAGATCACAATACCACTCTGAACATCAGACATTACTGACACTAAAGTTCATTTAAGGTATGTTATTGGGCAGCTTTTTACCTTGGCTCCATACTGTTGCCAGGTTGCTGATGTTCTCCCTCCCCAAGTAGTATCCTGCCTATATACTGCTTTCCCTAGGTCTAGAGCCTCAACTCTTGTCTCTTAAGACTCTTGGAATATAAGAATATTGTATTGTATATATACAAATAAATACAATGCAAATATATTTTATTTTAAGAAATTTATGATAAAATCTTATCTGAAGTCTCTTCTCTCCGAATACCAGCACAATGAGGCTCTAATATAAAAGAGGTCACATACTTGAAATTATACCTAAAGAGAATGACATGGCCTAAATCATCTCACAATATCTACATCATTGTTCAACACTTCTTTTGAATGGTAAACGTCTTTTCTACTTTAAAATATTATGCTGGTAGTTCAGGGATGAGGAATAAAACAAAGGTATTATTAAGCTCTCAGTGGGAAGCACTCTGCTAACCACTATACATATATTAAATCGCTTAATCCTCATAACCCCCAAATTGCAACATAAGGGAGGTGAGGTAACAAAGAAATTAAATAAATTTACTATGGTAGATTGAATTATGTGTCCAGGAAAAAAAAACATTTTCTTGATTTTAGTTCATTCCTGTGGATGCGAACCCATTGTAAATAGGGACTTTCGAAGATGTTATCCTTAGTTGAGGTGTGGCCAACTGAATTAGGATGGGCCCTAATCCTATTACTGAAGTCCTTATAGGGAAGGTGACATGGAGAAAACCATCACAGAGGACTTGAAGCTGAAAGTCAGTGGAACCTGGAAGAGGAATGAGAGGACACTGCCATGTGACAGAAGAGCTAAGGACACAAGGCTTGCCAGCAGCCAGCCACAGAATACCACAGCATTCAGAGAAGCATCACCATGCTGATGCTTTGATTTTGGACTTCTCCTAGCCTCAAACCATGAGCTGATACATAGCCATTGCTTAATCCAACCCATTTTGTGCTATTTTTGTTCACAGTCAGGAAATTAAGACTCTTACCCATGGTCAAAAGTTAAAAAGAGGTCAAACTTGGATTTAAATCCAAATAGTTGGGTTCCAGGGTCCCTGCCCCAGACAACTCGACTCTGTTGCTTCCCATAGCAGTTCTTCTCAAGGAGAAAATCTAAAAAAAGGCAAAACTTAAATTTTGGGCTTCATAGTCAAGTTAATATTCCATTTATTGAGCAATATCGCCCCTGCAAAACAGATTTCTCTTCTTTGACATGGTTCATATGTTTCCCCCAAATTGACTCAAATGTGACTTTTTTGCAACATCCTATAAAATATATCTTCAAGTATCATCTTTACTCTATGAGAAGAATTTTACAAAAAGTCAACAAAATAATGAGAACATCCAAATTTTATTTTAATGTTATATTCCCAAATCATAAATAATACATTTTTTTTGAAGCTGGAGTGAATCTAAGAAATTAAGTGCCATTACTTCATTTTATAAAATGAGGAAACAGGCCCAATAACTATTTAAATAATTTTCCCAAGGCCATTGAGTCAGATCTGTGATAGAAAATTTCCAGAATGTTGGGAATTATCAAATCCAGCCTTTTTATTTAGTGTGTAAGAAAATATTCAAATAGTTTAATTTTTTTCACTTTAATATAATCATGTTGAAATAAATATATATTTTCCAGGTTCGGTTCCTGGTGCCTGTCCATGCAAAAAAAAAATATATATATATATATATATATATGCATTTCCTCTATCCCAAGAAATCCTATGTCCCCTTATTGGTCCTCCAAGAATTAAAGGATTTTGAAAACTGTATTCCTTGTATTAAGCTAGAATCTATGGCCCATAGTTCAGAACTTGGGTTCTTATGCATCAGTAGAACAGTTACATGGTGTTTTATGGTAGGCTAAAGAAGAAAAAAGAAAGAGGTATGTATTTCATTTTCCCTTGTATGGAAATGTCCTATACAAAATTGTAATAAAATGAAGTTTTTCTATGAAACTTTATATATGTCCTTCTGTGATAGGTTCTCTGGCATCCAATAACTGTCCATGGTAGCCACTGTGCCATCCAACCCAGTATTTCCTTCCTGGATTAGACACCTTACTTTAGATCCTTCTGAACTTCATTGTTCTCTGTAAATATTTGCACCTCCTTTAAGAGAATTGGTTTTCTAGTTGTGCTAAAATATTATTTTCTTTTAATGTCTTAATATTTTATGCATTTCAAGGAATATGATTTCATTTTAACAGTGATATACTGAAACAGAAGATTTACTCTAAGAAATGAGTTTTAAAAACATAGATATATTCCATTGACCAACAGTGGAAATTACAAACCCTATGATAGATCTATAAGGTCTATACTTTCAGTTGGTTAAAAAATGTCTTTGACTGTTCAACCCACTCCAGAGAGAGAGTTGCCTGATTCATCTTTAATTAAGATTTCCCTTAACCCAAAAAAACATAGTAATAAACCGGGAGAATTCCCTCTCCATTGCCATTATTCCTGCAGTTCTCTGCAGACAACCAGAGAGGAAGAGGAACCCCTACTACTCTCTAACATGGTTATAAGACAATAAGTATAGATGCGACTTTCTCCTTCTGCTATTTGAGACTTAGATTCATTCCTTTAAGATCCTTTTGCTAAATTTAGCCCGAAATCTGATCTCTGTTTCCACATGGTAATAGAACCCTTGGTCTTAGTGAAGCAAATGACTACCCTAAATAAAGACTGTATGTACCAGTATCCCTTAAAGTCTGATGTTGCCATGCGACTAAGTTCTAGTCCAAGAAAAATAGTTGAAAGTGGTGTGTGCAATTTCTGGAGAGTATCATTAAATGAAAAAGTCTTTCTCTCTCCTCTACTATCCTCCATCCTGCTGGCTTGAGGGCGAACCTGCTGGCCAATGCTAGATCAGTTCCCATGAATATGAAGCCACCATGAGAATACAGGCTTTGTATTACAAAAACAACTCTAGCTTTTTCCTGTAATTAAGATTCTGTCCTTTCAATGTTTAGTAACACCTTTGGGACTATACTTTATTTTCACTAAGACTGGATGAAAGGTTTTTAAGTCTGCGATTTCTATTTCCACAGCAACCTTCTTATTAGCGCAGCCAGTTTTGCCTTCACTGATTGTGTGCTTGTTTATTCTGTATTTGCATCCTACCTTCATGTATTAAGACTTTTTCAGGTTCTCCCATAGTTTCTTCGTTTCACCACCTGTTTTACTGAAATTCAATGTTTACAGAAATATTGAATAGATTTTGTTCTTTCTCCTTCCTCACTTGGTAGCTTTTCTAGTTAACTCTCTGTTGTAAATATGTATGTCTTCCTTATTTCCTCTTTTGCCTCTTTTATAATAGCTGTTTCGGGGCTGATATTGCTGTCATTGCTCCTTTTTACCTCTTTTTTAGTTAATCCTATAAAAGCTTCTTTTGTGGCATTTATGTGATAATTCCCATCTTGTAAACTAAGCGTTTACTCAGATCTCTTTTGAGTCTATTGAAATCATGTTAATTTAGTTTTTGACAGTTCTTTGAACTAAGATTTGAAATATCTGATGTTAATTGAGTATGTAGTGAGAATACTCATAAGAAAGAGAAAGAAAAAAGGAACATTTATACAAATAGGTATCTTTACAATGAGACTAATACTGTTCTTAGCTTACCAATAGGTTTTAAAATTAAAAATTATTTCACTTCCTACTAAAGAGATTTTAGATTTCAAAATGTGGTTAATTTTATTTTTATTGAAGCACTTTCAAAATCACGTATCACATAATTTTACCATCCAAATATTTATAAATTAGTTCTGTTGAAATAAGCTAATTTACAATGGTCCATAATTTATTTAGTGTACATACATTTACAAATAATGAAAACTTTCAAATTGTTTATAAAAACAGCATTACATTTATGCAGATTCTACAAACTAGGAGACAGAATTGAAGGCAAAATTTTAAGAATCCATGATCATAGTTATATGTTATTGCCTCCAGTTTCCATTATTGATTAAAATAGGGAGATTCCAATTTTTAAGTAGAAAAAATAGATACATGTACATTTAATAAAAACCACCAAAGATAATAACAATGCCATTATACGTACATAAAACTTTTCAATATTCAGATTATGTTTTGCATGTATTTTGGGTGGTGATGACAGTCCAATGAAACAACTAAATCCTGTATTATTAAGATCATATTTTGCATTTGCTCTAATAACTTCAATTATAAGTATCATGTGTTTTCTATACAATCATTAATTAACTATTGTTTTGTTATGTTCCCCACCAATATCTATCAAGGAGTAACTGATGGGTTTATTTATTGTTCCTATTTTCATTAAAATGGGTTTTATCTGTTATAAAGATATTAAAATGAGACCTTATCACACTTTTCCATGCAAGCATACAGAACTGAATAGAAATATGCAGTGTGGATTTTTGTTTTAATCCACACTTCATCCACTAAGTCAGCGTTTCTCAGACTTGCATGTACCTACCTGGGAATCTCAGTTAAAAAAGGAAGATTCAGATTCAATAGCTCTGGGCGGTGCCAGATATCTGCTCTTTAATAAGTACCCAGCTGCTGCTGCTGCTGCTCTGCATGTACTGCAATGTCAGAGGCAAGGCTCCACGAGCTGCTGAGAATGCGCATAGATAAAGGATGAGTTCTCAAGATCCTCTTGTGTCCTACGGAGGTCTGATGGCTCCTGTAGTGTGCTGAGGTATTTTTTTACCCATCTTCTCTTGAGTCACTTGCATTTTTATTTTTCATTTTCAAAAACTTATATAGAGGGACTTTATTACTGAGTTCTCTCTGTATGGACTAACTCACCTTTTCTGGGTCACCTCCCCCAGCCCTACCTACATTCAAGTAAACTAATGTATTCCTCTCTCCTGTTTTTCTAGGCTTATAAAATCTTATAAATAGAGGTGTTTAAGTATACTTTTATATTTCTTTGTTTGCTTTGATCACAAAAATATGATTATATTACCCTGCCTTTCTTTATCTTATAGTTTTAAATTAATAGAACAAATGGAAAAACTTCTGAGTGACCTTTCTTTTTGATATCTTCATATTTTTCATAGTTTGGATATATCATATTCATCTTCAACCTTTTTATTATAGATCAACATTCATTCATCTTATTGTGGTTTTTTCCACAATACAGTTAGAATAAGCATCCTTGTAGTGCAGCTTTTATTTCCATAAGGTAAATTCACAGAGGAATTATTGAAAATGCACATTTTCATTTTAATGGATTTTGCTGTTGAGATTTCCAAATAGACTATGACCTTTGTATTTCTTCTAGCAAGATATGATAATTCCATCTTTTTGTACCAACAATAATTGTTACCAGTGAAAAAGATACATTGAAAATATCATATATTGTAATATAATATCAATAAGCTCTTTATCATATCTATTTCCTAAATTTCCAGAATTTATAGCCATACTATATTATAAATGTTAACTCGGTTTCAAATATTCATCTTAATCACTCATAGTAATATTAACTTTGTTTAAGGTATACTTTGTGATACAGATCTTTTTTAATTATGTTGCTACATATATGCACCTTTTTCTCCCCTTAGCTTTTTGGTTCCTTGCGAAAGTTTCATAGTTAAAAGTTCTTCCCAACCATTAGGATACTTGTTTACTCTCTTACATCTTAACGTGAAATGCTTAACTTTTTGCATTTAAATATACATTTACACTTACAATTAATTCAGCAGAAATTTACTTTTGTAAGTAGTATAAAATAATAGTCTATACTTGTTTCCTCCCATATAAAAAGCTAGTTGGTTCCACATATTTGAGCCACCGTACTCCCACTAAATCAAAAAAAAGTGTTATCAAAAATAAAATCTCTTCATATGTTGGGATGTATTTGTTATCTAGCTTGTTTCACTCTTGGCATTTTCTATTCTTATACCAATAACAATTTTTAAGTCAAATTAATTTATATTGTTTTAGCACCTTATAAGACCAATTAGCTATACATTTTTTGTTGTAATTTTCATGACTATTCCCAGAAGCCATAGTTTTCAAATGAAATTTGAGATCCTTTTACCCAATTAAAAATAATCTGCATGATTCCAATGGACATCACATTAAATTTATAATATAATTCATAGGGAATTGATCATTTTGTTGTATTAATCTTTCTATAAATGTTTAAAGAGGAAACAGTTTTGGGAGAGGGTCCCTGTTTGAGAGCCATGAGAACCGTGAGAACCGTGAGAGCCGTGAGAGCCGTGAGAGCCGTGAGAGCCGTGAGAGCCGTGAGAGCCGTGAGAGCCGTGAGAGCCGTGAGAGCCGTGAGAACCGTGAGAACCATGAGAGCCCATGTAGCCAGAGACCTTTGAAGACAAAGAAGAAAACTGTCCCTTACGGAGCTTCATGAAACAAGGAGCCTGGAGAGAAAGCTAGCAGATGTCGCCATGTTCGCCATGTGCCTTTCAGAAACCCTGAACTTCATTGGCCTTTCTTGAGTGAATGTAACCTCAGGTAGGTGCCTTAATTTGGACATTTCTACAGACTTGCTTTAACTGGGACATTTCAGCATTAGAACTATAAATTAGCCACTTACTAAATTCCCCCTTTTTAAAATCCATTCCATTTCTGGTATATTACATTCTGGCAGTTAGCAAACTAGAACACTGTACGTTATCTATGGACACTTTTGTACCTCGATGGAAGAGCTTCGTAGCTGCAACAGAGATCACATGACCTGCAAAGCCTATAATACTTATTATTCGGCTTTTTACAGAAAAAGTTTGCCAACTTCTGATCACAACCCAAACAGTTTCAATCATAAATGGGGAGATTTTGGATACTTATGCTAGACAAAAGAAGTAAAAACTAAGATTGCCTAACCAAAACAAGCTATATTAATACCTTGCTGATCAGATGAGAAGAACTCTGCAACTAAAAACATTTAAAGTTCTTCAGGAATTTCATATACTGAGGAGATAAAAATCAAATTTCCAGGGCTTCTAGTGAGAAAGGTTCTGGTTAACACCCCAGACTTTCAATTGACATCCCTTAAAACCTTTGACTTTTGAGTAAGACCCAACAGAAATTTTACTAACCTTCACAAAAACTGAAATATCCTCTCCCTTTTTTAGACCAAGAAAAGTTTCTCCTACTCTAAAAGCAATCTAGAAGTAAAGTAAAGACTATAGAGGAATACCATATAATATAGCGGCTCCACAATTTCTCAATCATAATGCTGTAATTAAAAATTTCCAGAATTGCAAGGAGATCTTATCAAAATGACAGAAATTGAAGAGGAAAAAAATCGGACAACAGAAACAAACCCAGAGATGATAGAGATACTGGAGGTATTAGACAATCATTTTAAAACAAGATGATTGATAAATCCAAGAGAAGAGAAATTACAAAAACAAAAAATTCAAAATGACAAACAAAAAATCCATGGGCACTTGTGACAGAGAGCTGGAATCCATAAAGAAGTTTCAAACCACATGGGGAATTCTAAATATGAGAAATACAGCAATCGAAATAAAAAATGTAATAAAAGGATTTAAAAGCAGATTAAACAAGCAAAAGAGAAAAGGCAAGTGAAATAGAAGATAGAAGAGAAAAAATTCCAGTAAAATAGACAGGAACAAATGAAACTTTGAAAGGAAATTCATATCACTGGAATCACAATGGATGAGAAGAGAAATAACAGGTGTCAGAAGGAGAGACACCTAAGGAGATTTCAATCCTCTCTCAGTATAGCTGTTGGGGTCACCAGCAAAAGCAAGACTCACACAGGCTCCAATGGAAAGACATTTTTACTCGCATAGAGAGGAGACGGAACAAGGTCAGTTTCACTTGTGGGTGTCGATTCTCTGTAACCAATGGATCTTGATCATGGCTGAAGCAGGGAAAGTTCCATATGCAGCACACTTCCTTTGTGTTTCTGTGCCATAGGGAGGAATCCCATGCCCTCTCCACCAGGGACAGATTTACCACCAGAGTGTGAGATGGATGTCATCTCACTTAATTAAGTATGCTCAGGGCAATAGGAAAAGGAATGTACTGGCAGTCCCCTTATCTGCTGTTTTATCCCTCCAGGCCAACACACTGCTCCTGAGCACAGGATGCATTTATGGGTCCCAGGGAAAGGTGCTGAAGAAATAGCAGATCTGAACTTTCCAGATCCCATGAAAGATTTCAGGCCACAGATTTAAAATGTTCTTTGAAACCCAAGCAGGATAAACAGAAGGAAAACAACATCAGGATGCATCACAGTATAACTGCATAACAGAAGAAGAAGAGAAAATAAACAAAGATTAAATCTTAACATATTGGAAAAAAAAAAGATTAACTTCAAAGGGCAGCTATATAACTTCAAAGGAATAACTCTAAATAAAAAGCTGACAGCGCATCAAAAATGATGAGAATCAGATAATAATATAATATTTTGAAATGCTGAAGGGGAGTAAGAATGTAACAATGTAGAATTGTTTACCCAGTGAAAATATCCATCTAAAATATATGTGCAGGGTGTGTGGGTGTTTCAGTGGTAGAATGCTCACCTTCCTTGCGGGAGACCCGGGTTCGATTTCCGGATCATGCACCTAAAAATACAATGAAATAAAATATATGCACACTAAGAATATCTTCAGATTTAAAAAAATAAATAAACCAGCATAAGAGATTCATACAAAAGAAAAATTAAAGAACACAAGCATGCACATAATTTTTTTTCAGGCACCTGAAAATATTTTACAAATAGAATCATAGCAAAGCAAGTTGAGACGAAGAGCACAAGAGAGGATGAAAGACAAGCAAATTTAAATGAAGAGTAGTAGTGAAAAACAATAATAATAATATATTGTGGGTTTTAATATATATTTAAAATTGAAAGATTAAAACAATAGTACAAAAAAAGAAAGAAAAAACAATAGCACAAAAAAGAGGACTATGTAAATGAACTTCAAGTATTCTAATGTGCTTATATTGATTGGAAAAATATATACACATATTGGATCATAACATATTTAACATATATAGATCATATATTAGATCATAACAATCAAGACTGAAGATTATCTCTAAGATAACTATTTATAATATTTCAGGATAATGTATAATTAAGCAACTAAAGAGAAAATGAAAAACTCTTTAAATTATAATTTACAAAGAAGAAGAAAAATGAAGAAAAAATTAAAAGAAATTGGAGAAATTGAAAGCAAATGGTGAAATGGAAAATTTAAACCCAAATATGTCAGTATTTGCAGTAAATATAAAAGAACTGAACATGATTTCAATAAAACACCATGGGGAAACAAAAAGCAGACACAAGTACAAAGTAAAAGAATGTAAAACAGTACACTATGTATACACTCACCTAAAATGTTGCGTTAAAAGAGGGGGGATGGTTGATGACCTTGCCCCTTGTTGGTGGCTAATAAAAGGGGTCTGAGGAAGTACTGCACAGTCCCCCATTGCCTGTTAGCCTTCAAATTTCCATCCTCAGGAGATCCAGGCACAGCAGGTCTGGCCAGACACACAGATCCTGCATGCAGGAAGGTGTCCAGCTCCCAAGGTCCGGCCCATAGTTCAATGTTACGGGTCTTTGCTCCAGATGTCCTTTCGTTGAACTGTCTTGAGCTTCAGCATAGATGGCTCAAGTTAGAAATAAATATTCTGGGGAGGCCCCTGTTGATTATCTTCAGCCCAGGCTTTTTCTAGCTGTAAAATAACTTTATTTGGCTCAAGCCTTTTCTAAAACAGGGAGATCATCAGGGGGGAACATTTATATGCATGGTATTCACAACAAGCGAAGATGGGGAGTGGTTGGAAAACAAAGCAAGGGGAAGCTACTGCCATAATTAGATATACTGCTGTCTGCCTAACAAGATCCAAACCTCACTATGTGGCGTTCTCCCTTTCTCTTCTGACTCTGAAAATGGGATGGCCATAGAGCTTCGCAATGCTAGAACCTAAAAGCAAGTTTTAAGGTTTAGATTGGAGCTAAAGAAGATGCATTTAGTTTACAGTAAAAGTGGTCTCTAGTGGGGGGATATTTTATTTTCCTTAAAAAAACATGGAGCTTATTTCATATAACAAGAAGTCTTGAAGTTGGGTGTCTCGGGAATTGGTGAATCCAGCACCTAATGGAATCAGCAAAGTTCTTTCATTTCTCTGCTCTGCAATCTTCAGGATCTTAGTCAGCTTCCCCCCTCATTCCAAGATGACTACAATATTTCCGGGCATCCAAAAAAGGAAGGATTTTAGGAGATGCAGTTGATTTAAATGCTTAGAACATTAAAGTAAATCACTTAGAGTGTTTCTCTCTGAAAGACGGATGCTTGAAGAAACTTTGAAGGTAAGGAGAAATTAGAATATCTACTTTCCCCTCACTTCCGGACATGAAATGGAGAGGGTTGAGGGGCGGGGTGTGAAGATCTTTCCTAAGAGTTAACAGGAAAGGAAATGTATTTTGAGAATACATTGCAAAGGGATGCAGATCGTTACTAACTTATTAGGTGTCCTGATTTGAAACATAGTTGTCCAAACAAATTAGATGTTACGTTCATTCCTTAATTCCAGTTTCTCCTTCAGATCCGTGAAAACTAGAAGGCTTATCCCGTGTCACACCCCTTCATTCATTCCTTGCTATGTTAGCATATAGCCTACAGTCTAGGATGGCTTTCGGAGTGGGGTAGGAAATCTCTTAACTACCCTGATTCTTGATTCCTGGCTCTTCCCTTTCCATCTCTTCTTTTCCTGGTTCTATCTTCTCCCTGACATTTTCTTCTTTATCTGAACATGCAGATTCTGCTTTATTTATGCAGAGACAGTAACAGCTATTGCTGTCCAGGCAGCTCTCTCTCCTGCAGACCAAAATGCTCAGGGTCACTAAACCACTGTTTCTTTTTGTAAAGTATCTAGCTTCCACTTTCATTTGACCTTCAGAGTTGCTCCATTCTTTATCCCAGGTTTCCCTGTCATACTGATACTCAAGGCAAGGCTGGCTATCCTACTAGAAATATCCCTGGCTCAGAGAGGCTCTCTCTTGATGCACAGTCAAACTGCAAATGCCTGTGCTGTGCCAAGTGAACCAGCCACAGAGAACAAGAGGGTTTGTTTTCAGTCTCCTCTGGCTGGGTCCAGAAGCAGAGAATATGCTGAATGGCATATTCTTGCTCAGTGAACCTGCCCAGACTGCGTCAGTTAACCTGACTGACAGTGCAATCCTTGTAGAAGTGGGAGGAAACCAGTCCTCACCGACACATAAGCATAAGTGAGTTCTGAAGTGTCTCACTCAGAAAGGAGGCCCCATTCCCTGGAGCCAAATCCTCTGCAAAGCTTTAGCTCCAAATCCTGGAGCCAATCCTGAAATGCCATGAAATTTGCTGAAAGAATTTCTGTTCTGCCAATTAGCTAGCAATGCCCACAACACGGCTTAGGGCAGACAATAGTATAGAATACTGAAAACAAAACAAAATCAGTGCTTTGAGAATCTGTTCCCTGTATCTCAGTCATCAGTGCAGAAAGAAGCTTGGCTTTATTCTATTAGGACTGAAATTGTTCAATACCAAATATTCTGTCCACTGTTGAGCCCCAGTGGTGGAAGAGAGGACTGCCTTTCTTCCTGTGTAAATTGAATAAATAGAGGCTATAGGAGTTAGCCTAAAGGCATCCTTGTCCTTTTAAGGTGTTCATCTCAGCAGGAAAGAATTAAATGGAAGATCACTATAGTTTAGATCTGTTGATTTATGTATAACTACTGCTTGGAAATGACTTTTAGGTAGCTTTCATTTCACAGGAATGTTTATAAAACCAGGAGATAATCAAAACAGACAAAGCAAAGCAAAATACAGCTTTTGCAGTCTTTGCATATTGGCAATGCTTTGACTGGTTGTCTCCGTCTGAGTTTAGCCCTCCAATCAAGATCACCCCAGGCAAATGGAAAGTGCAGGCTCCTTTCTGTCTTATCTGAGCCTAAATAGAGGCATGGAGCCTGCTTCTTTTCTTGGGCTGTGCTGTGCTTGCTAGAGGATTTAGGAATTCCCCAATCTACAGTTTACAGGAGTTCCTATGAATGTCTCCTCTACTCTCTTTGAAATGGACTCTAATCCTTCCCTGTACATTCCCTTGTGTAATGTAATGTAATGAGTCTTTTGCCCCAGGCCACTTGAACTTAATTGTTTCTTAACAGCAGCCTGGAAGCTGCTTCTCTGCCTTCATGACAAACTCTGGGATAGGGAGTCCAAGAAAAGTTCCCTGGTTCAACCATTCAGACTTCTACCTGATAGATTGCCACTGCCATCCAGACACCCCAGTGTGCACACAGGGGACACACTTCTCCACCTGGAGCAGGGCCATACTGAGAGCACAACCAATTTTAGCCTGTACTGTGGAGGGCATGCAGGAGGGACCAGCAAGAGCATTAGGAATTTATTCAATCGATTTTGAAGCTGTGTTTCCTTGACTCAGTACCTGTCCAGTCAACATGATCCTTTAACTCTTTTCCATTGTTTTAACGAAGGTTACTGTCTTTAAGATTCCTCTGCCACCTTTGCCTAAGGAGGTTAGAACAATGGTTGCCCAGCAATCTGACATAATTGATCCAAAGCAGTGATCAGGGATCGGACCTCAGATCCCCGGAGTTTGGAGGACTAGGTCTTCATGTCCCACACTGCTGCCAGCAAACTGTGCTGGAAGCCTGAGCTGCCGTCCCACTGCTGTCTGCCATGAGGCTGGGGATAGAGGATAGTAGCACATGCAGAGAAGATGGAACTCACTGGTATTTAATGCAGTTTACCATCCTTTTCCTCCCATTCCCCCCTGGATCCTGCACAGTGTTCCACCAGACCCTGGAGTTTCAAAATAGTTGCTTCAGAAAGTACCTGTCAGTACAATAGTTGTTTCATTGGAGGGACTGATTCCTGGAGCTTTCCTATTCCACCATGTTCCCACAATGTCTCTCTTTAGGAATAAACTTCACCAAGAAAAATTTGACATATACTAACCACTTAAAAAATTGTTGAAGAAAATTTTTTTTTAAGTTTTAAAATATCAACTACCATCTATTTTGAACACCCTGCAATACTGATATTCCTTTGTTCTTCCTTATGCAAAAATAGTTTTTAATTTGTACATTTAGTCACTATCACTGTACACTCTAGGTATTCCTAGGTTATACCATCTCAGTCTTTATTATCTATCTTTTCTTATGGTTTCACAGGTGCCCCCAGCCCTCCTCCCTCTATCATTCTCACATTCAGCTTCATTCAGTGTGCTAATATTATTGTGCTATCCATTTCTGGATTTTTACAATCAGACCTGCTGCATAGTTTGTATTCTTTTAGCTCCAGTTACCCAATATCTACCCTATTTCTATCTCCTGATGGCCTCTGTTCTTAACTGAAATTCTCCAAGTTCATTCATTAATATTAGTTCATATCAAGGAGACCACACAGTATTTGTCCTTTTGTTTCTGGCTAATCTCACTCAGCATAATGTCCTCAAGGTCCATCCTCGTTGTTATATACTTCATGACTTTATTCTGTCTTAGAGTTGTGCAATGTTCCATCATACGTATATACCACAGCTTGTTTAGCCACCCATCTGTTGATGGACATTTGTGCTATTTCCATCTCTTGGCAATTGTAAATAATGCTGCTATAAACATTGGTGTACAAATGTCTGTTTGTGTCCCTGCCCTCATGTTCTCTGAATAGATACCAAGCAATGGTATTGCTGAATGATATGGCAATTCTATACTTAGCTTCCTGAGGAACTGCCAAACTGCCTTCTACAGCAGTTGTACCATTTTACACTCCCACCAAAAATGGATAAGTGTGCCTCTTTCTCCACATCCTTTCCAGCACTTGTAATTTTCTGTTTTATTGATAATGACCATTCTGGTGGGTGTGAGATGATATCTCATTGTGGTTTTGATTTGCATTTCCCTAATAGCCAGGGAAGTTGAACATCTTTTCTTATGCCTTTTAACCATTTGTATTTCTTCTTCTGAGAAGTATCTGTTCATGTCTTTTGCCCATTTTGTATTGTGTTGTTTGCCTTTTTTGTTGTTGAGTTGAACAATCTTTTTATACATTCTGGATACTAGACCCTTATCTGATATATCATTTCCAAGTATTGTCTCCCATTATGTAGGCTGTCTTTTTATTTTCTTAACAAATTTCTTTGATGCACAAAAGTGTTTAATTCTGAGGAGTTTCCATTTATCTGTTTCTTTCTTCAGTGCTCATGCTTTGGGTGTAAGATCTAGGAAACTGCCTCCTATTACAAGTTTTTAAAGATATTTCCCTACATTTTCTTCTAAAAGTTTTATGGACTTAGATCTAATATTTAGGTCTTTGATCCATTTTGAGTTAATTTTTGTATAGGGTATGAGATATGTATCTTCTTTCATTCTTTTGCATGTGGGTATACAGTTCTCCAAGCACCACTTATTGAAGAGACTGTTTTGTCCCAGGTTAATTGACTTGACTGCCTTATCAAAGATCAGTTGTCCATAGATGAGAGGGTCTATATCTGAACATTTTATTTGATTCTATTGGTCAGTATATCTATCTTTATGCCACTACCATGCTATTTTGACCACTATAGCTTCGTAATATGCCTTAAAGTCAGATAGCGTGAGACCTCCAACTTCATTTTTCTTCTCAGGATATTTTTAGCTATTTGAAGCACCCTGTCCCTCTAGATAAAATTGGTTATTGACTTTTCTATTTCTGCAAAGTAAGTTTTTGGGATTTTAATTGGTATTGCATTAAATCTACAAATCAATTCAGGTAGAATTGACATGTTAACTATATTTAGTCTTCCAATCCATGAATATGGTATGCCCTTCCATTTATTTAGGTCTTCTGTGATTTCTTTTAGCAATTTATTGTAGTTTTCTTTGTATAGGTCTTTTGTATCCCTTAGTTAAATTTATCCCTAAATATTTTATTGTTTGGCTGCCAATTGTAAATAGAATTTTTTTCTTGATTTCCCCCTCAGATTGCTCATTACTAGTGTATAGAAACACTACAGATTTTTTAGTGTTGATCTTGTAACCTGTCACTTTGCTGTACTCATTTATTAGCTCTAGTGGTTTTGCTTTGGATTTTTCGGGATTTTTCAACATATAGTATCATATCATCTTCAAACAGTGAGAGTTTTACTTCTTCCTTTCCAATTTTGATTCCTTGTATTTCTTTTTCTTGTCTAATTGCTCTGGCTAGAACTTCCAACAGAATATTGAATAACAATGATGATAGTGGACATCCTTGTCTTGTTCCTGATCTTAGAGGGACTGTTTTCAGTTTTTCCCCATTAAGGATGATGTTAGCTGTGGGTTTTTCATATATTCCCTTGATCATGTTGAGGAAGCTCCCTTCTATTCCTATTCTTTGAAGTGTTTTCAACAAGAAAGGATGTTGAATTTGTCAAATGCCTTTTCTGCATCAATCGAGATGATCATGCAGTTTTTCTGCTTTGATTTGTTGATATGGTGTATTACATTATTTGATTTTCATATGTTGAACCATCCTTGCATACCTGGGGTGAATCCTACTCAGTCATGGTGTGTAATTCTTTTAATGTGCTGTTGGATTCAATTTGCAAAGAAATTGTTGAGGATTTTTGCTTCTTTATTCATTAGAGATTGGTTTTTAATTTTCTTTCCTTGTAATATCTGTCTGGCATTGGTATGAGGATGATGTTAGTTTCATAGAATGGGTTAAGTAAATTGAAGAGTTTGAGCAGGATTGGTACTAATTCTTTCTTGAATGTTTGGTAGAATTCACATGTGAAGCCATCTCACTCTGGACTTCTTTTTTTTGGGAGCTTCTTAATGACTGATTCAATTTCTTTATTTGTGATTGTTTGTTCAGGTCATCCGTTTCTTTTGGAGTCAATGTTGGTTGTTCATGCCTTTCTAGGAGGTTGTCCATTTCATCTATGTTTACTAGCATAAAGTTGTTCATAATATCCTCTCATTATCTTCTTTATTTCTGTGGGGTCAGTGGTTATGTCTTCTCTTCCATTTCTGATATTAATTATTTGTATCCTCTTTCTTATTTTTGTCAACCTTGCTAAGGGTCAATCAATGTTATTGATTTTCTCATAGAACCAATTTCTGGTTTTGATTTTCTCGATTGTTTTCATGTTCTCACCTTTAGGGAGCCATGAAAGGTTCCCCTTCCCAGAGCATATTGGAGCTTGTCTGTACCCCCTCCATAGGTCCATGATCCTTATTCAGCTGGGAAAGACTGACTTGGAAAAGTCCTCTCCAGCATGCCCCTCCATCCAGAATTTTCCTCCAGGCAAAAGTATGGCAATGAAAGAAATGTAAGAAATGATAGAAGTAAACAGTCTGGGGCAGTTTGCTGGCTTCAAACACTCAGGAGAAGGAAGTATATCTCCTGGAAAACAGAGGGGACAAACAAACTCCTGCAAACATAAAAACACCAAAACTACTAGCAAGGAAAAGCACAGAACATGACACAAGAACAGAAAGGCAGGGAAAATAATGCACACTGCGTTTACCTTGGGCAGACCTTCTTGACAGGAGCACTGAAGCTCAAATAAATCTTTCTCTTATCACCAGCTAGTTCCAAAACAAAGAAAAATATATTCCGGGAGTAAATTCCGGAGTTAATATTTTAAAATATTAAAACATGCAGTGTGCACAAAAGACAAAGATATTGAAAATGATGGTCCATCCAAAGGAAAAGGATAAAAACAAAAACAGAAAACACCAACAAAGAAGAGAATGTAAAGATAACAAAGACTTCCAAAAAAATTATCTTAAAAATACACAAGGTGATGAAGGAAAATACCAAGAAAGAACTAAAGAATATCAGGAAAACAATAAATGAGCAATATGAGAATCTTAGTAAAGAGATAGAAATTTTTAAAATGAACCAAACAGAAGAACAATTGAAGTTGAAGACCAAATAACTGAAATTAAAAAAAAAAAAAAAATTTCCCAGAATGGATTCAAGAGGAAATTAGGACTTGTAGAAGAAAGAATAAATGAACCTGAAGACAAGATATTTGATATGAGTTAGGCTGAGGAGCAGAAAGAATAAAGAATTACAAAAAGCAAAAATAACCTAAGACACCTCTGGGACACCATCAAGCATACCAATATATGTATCATGTAAGTACCAGAAGAATAGGAAAGAGAGAAAGGGCAGAAGGAATATTCATAGAAATAATGCCAGAAAACCTCCCAAACTTAGCAAAAGACATAAATATATACAGTCAAAAAGCAAAGAGAACAGCAAACAGAATAACATGAAGAAAAATACACTATATCATATACTGATCACACTATCCAATGCAAAGAACAAGGAGACAGTTCTGAAAGCTGCAAAAGTAAAGTAATGGGTTTTGTATGAAGGAGTCCCAGTTAGATTGAGAGCTGGTCTGTACCCTCTTCGTAGGTCCATGACCCTTATTCAGTTTCTGATTTCTCCTCAGAAACCATGGAGACAAGAAGGCAGTGGGTTGAAATATTTAAAGTGCTGAGAGCAAAAAATTACCAACCAACAATTTTATCTGCAAAGACTTTCTTTCAAAAATGAGGGATAGATTAAGATATTCCCAGATAAACAAAAACTAAGGGATTTCATTACCAGTAGACCGTCCCTACAAGCAAGGTTGAAGGGAGTTCTTCATACTGAAAGGAATGGACGTTACACAGTGGTTCAAAGAGGCGTAAAGAAATAAAGACCTAGAGTAAAGTTAACCATTTAGTTATAAATGGCAGTACTATTGTGTATGTTTTGGTATGCAACTCCACTTCTTACTTCTTACAGGTGCTAAAATGCAAATACATAAGAAGTAATGATAAATTTATGGTTAGGGACATACAATGTACAAGATATAAGTGGTAACAAGTACAAATAAGAAAGGTGGGGGAGAAAGGGATATAAGAAGAATATATGTGTATGCTATTGAAGATAATGGCAGTGACATATGTAGGATGTTAAATTTTAATGTGTGGTAACCACAAGAAAAATTGAAAAGTATATTCAGACATAAAAGAAAAGGAACTAATTATGGTAAAATATACACACAAAAAGAAGCAAATAAATATAAAAATATAAGAATAAGGCATTAATAGAAGAATTGATGGATCGAAAAGTTATAAGGCTTATGAAGGCTAAGTAGCAAAATAATAGGAGAATGTTGTTTTAGTTTGCTAAAGCTGCCAGAATGCACTATACCTAAAATAGGCTGACTGTTACAATGGGGATTTATTAACTTACAATTTACAGTTCTTAGGCTATGAAAATGTGCAATTCAAGGCATTACCAGGATAATACGGATTTTGAAGACAGGCTTCTGGCATCTGGACATCTCTATCACATAAGAAGGCACATGATAAAAACTGTCAAACTCCTAAAGAAAACATCAGGAAGCATCTTTAGGGTCTTGTTTTAGGTCATGGTTTCTTAGACTTGACATTGAAAGCATAAGCACCAAAAGAAAAAATAGATAAATGGGACCTCATTAAAATTAAAACTTTTGTGCATCAAAGTACTTTATTATAACATTAAAATGGTATCCTACACAATGGGAGAATATATTGGGAATTACATAACAAATAAAGGTTTAATATCCAGAATGTATAAATAAACCTTTCGACTCAATAACAAAAGACAAAAATCTCAATTGAAAATTGGTGAGGGCGGGCCACGGTGGCTCAGCAGGCAAGAATACTTGCCTGCCATGTCAGAGGACCTAGGTTCGATTCCCGGTGCCTGCCCATGGGGGAAAAAAAAATTGGCAAAAGACTTAATTGACACATGTTCAATGTAGAACTATAAAGGGCCAGAAAACACAAGAAAAGATACCTAACATCATTAATCATTAGAGAAATATACATCAAAACCATGATAAGATACCATTTCACACTCATTATAATGACTGCTATTAAAAGAAAGAAAATAAGTGCTGGAGAGGATGCAGAGAAATAAAAACATTCATTTATTGCTAGTAGGAATAGAAAATAGTTCAGATGCTATGGAAGTCAGTTTGACAGTTCCTCAGAAAGCTAAGTATTGAATTACTATGTGACCCAACAATCCCACTACTAAGTATATAAACAAAACAGTTGAAATGAAGGACTTGGACAGATATTTACACATCAGTGTTCACAGAGGGGTTACTCACAATTGCCAAAAGATGGAAGCAACCGAAAAGTCAATCAATTGATAAATAAAAATGTGGTATATACACACAATGGAATATTATTCAGCCTATAAAGGAATGAAATACTGTTGTATATGGCATCATGGATGAACCTTGAGGGCACCATGTTGAGTGAAATAAGGCAGATATAAAAATACAAATATCATATACAATCTTACTGATATGAAATAATTAGAATAAACAATCATATAGAGTCAGAATCTAGAATATACGTTACCATGGTGGGGACAGGGAATAGGGAGTTACACCTTAAAATGTACAAGGTTCCTATTTGGAATGATGGACATGTTTTAGTAATGGATGTTGGTTATGATAGCACAACATTTTGAATGTAATTATCGACACTGAAATATATATCTGAATGTGATTAACATGCAAAATCTTAGCTTATATGGTAACAGAATAAGCTTTAAAAAAAAAAAATCCATAGAACTACACCTCACAGTGAACCCTAAGGTAATTCACGGACTACAGTGAATGGCACAATTATAAAAATGTGCCATCATCAACTTTAGCAAATGTTCCATACCAATGCAAGGTGTTAATAAAAGGGTGGTATATGGAAATCCTCTATATTATGCATGATTATTCTGTAAACCCACAACTTCTCTAATAAAGAAAAATGTAAAAGTTCTTCAGGAGAGGGACAATTATATATGTCAGAAACAAGATTCTACATAAAGAAAGGAAGACTGCTAAAGAGGGAATAAATAAAGATAAACTTAAATTTATATTTTTCAAATTTTTAATTGATAAAAAAATAACTGTTTAAAATAAAAATATTAATAATGTCTTATGTGATTATGGATAAGTGAAATGAATGAGTGCCATATCTTAAGGGACTGGAGGGAGGAATTGGCAATACTCTGTTATAATGTGCCTGCACTATATATACAACTAGAGCTTTATTTGTTGGGGACTTAGATTCGTTTAAAAATGTATATTGCAAGGGAGTGCAAGGGTGTTTTGGTGGTAGAATTCTCACCTGGCACGCAGAACACTTGGGTTCGATTCCCATCCCATACACCTCCCAAAAACAAATAAACAAAAATTTAACAAACAGTGCTGTAATAGCAGGATATTCACATGGGAAAAGAATGAAATGTGACCCATGCAAAAAAAAAAATGCATATTGCAAACTCTAGGACAACCATTACTTTTTTTTAAGAATTATAATTGATATACTAAATATACTAAGGCAGGAGATAAAAATCAGAAACAACAAAAATATATGGAATTAAAAAATTCTTATTCAGAGTTTGCCAGAATGAATAGATACAGCAGTACCCAGCTTGTCTACAAGATACACACTGTAGATACAAAAACTTAGATGAATTAAAAGAAAACCATGAAGAAAAGTATACTATTATAACCCTCATCAAAAGAAAGATGGCATATCTATACTAATTTATGAAAAAACAGATTTTAGACGTGGAAAATTATCAGGGATAAAGGCAGCATTCTATAATGATAAGGTGGTCAATTCTCCAAGATGACACAAAAAGCCTGAATATATTCACACCGAACTATAGAACATCAAAATACATGATGCAAAGTTGGTGGAAAAGAAAGAAGAAATAAGCAAATCCACTATCATATTTAGAGACTTGTGTCCCTTTTTCAGTAATTAAAAGATCAAGCAGACATAAAATCAGTAACAGCTGACACAAAAAGCACTATCAGTCCACTAAATCTAAATGACATGTATAGAATATGCTGTCCAGCATTGCCTAGAACACACATTCTTTCCAAGCTCACATGAAACATGAATCAAGATAAATAATACTCTGGACCATAAAAATAACTCTAACAAATTTGAAAGAATAGAAATCATTCAAAATATTCCCCAGACCAGAATGGAATTAACCTCATGATAGATAACTTAAATAAACCCACATCTATTAACAAAACTGAATCTACAATTAAATACCTTCCCCCAGAAGAAAACATCAAGCACAGTTAATTTCACTGGTGTACTCTAACAATCACTTTAGGAAAATAATGTATCAATTCTCCACAATGTGTTCCAGAAAATAAAACAGAGGGAGCACTTCTTAATTCATTCTGGAACAACAGCATTATTCTAAAAACAAAATTAGACGACGACACTACAGATCAATATATTTCATGAACAGATATGAAAATTGTGAAAAAAATACTAGCAAATCAAATCTAACAATGCATAAATTGCGTTATGCATCATGATCAAGTACCACTATTATCAACAGGCTATTAAAAAAAAGTCATGTGATTATATTAATTGATGCAGAAAAGACAAAAACTTCTCAGTGAACTAGGAAGAGATGAATGTCCACGACTTGATAAAGAATTCCTATAAAAAAATGTAGAACAAACATCACATTATACTTAATACTGAGGAATTGGATACTTTTCCCCAGAGATTAAGAAGAAAGCAAGAGTGGACTCTCTCACCTCGTCTATTCAGCATCATACTGAAAGTACTAGTTAGTGAGTAAGACAAGAAAAATTTTTAAATGTATACAGATTGGAAAGGGAGAAATAAAATTGTTTTTATTTGCAGGTGACACAATTTTCAGAAAATCTCGAAGAATCGACAACAACAAAACTCCTGAAATCTTAAGCAGGTACAAAACAATGGACAATTGAAAATTTGAAATTAAATATGTTAAAACAACACAGAAATGTAAATGTATAAGTATTCATCTAACAAAATATATACAGGAACTGTATGTGGAAAACTTAAAAACTTTGAGGAAAGAAATTAAAGAATAAATGGAATATAAATAGAATCTAAAAAAATGGAAAAGCATTTTGTAGTTATGAGTTGAAAGGCTCAAAATTAAGATGTCTGTTCTTTCTTACATGGTCTATAGATTCAGATCAAATGATCTAATGCATTTGTGGTTTGGTGAAAATCTTTTTCAAATATATTCCACAAGGAGGTAAATATTATTAACATAACATTAAATACTTTAACAACCCTGAAATTTTAATGGCTTACACAGAGCAAAATTCATTTTTTACTCATATGTCAGTTCAGTGCCTGTATTTCTGATTAGTAGGTGGCTTTTCTCTATGAGATAATTCAGGGAAAAGGATTTCTTCCCTCTTCAGGATCTAATTTTCCTATGAACCAAAAGTCCCCTGCATTTAATCCATGGATGGAGTAGGGGGCAATGGAGGAAGGTCACCTAGTTATTAACCCCTTAGCTTGGAAGTGACAAAACAGCATCTGCTCACATTCTATTATCCAAAGATTTTCAAAGAATCTGGCCAAGTCAAAAGATGAAGTGGGATAGCTGCATATTATGTCATCCTTAACACGTGCTTTACGAATCTTTAGAAGATATTTGGCCAACTCCACTTCAGTATAAGTGAGTGGTGTAATCGTTCACCAGAAATCTTACCAGAGCATATCTAGGTATGTGACTGCTTTCCTTAGTTCTGGCTAGTACTTCTGGATCCTGTGCAGGTTAAAGTATTTTTCCATCTCAGGATTTTTTAACGTAATTATTGCCTTTTCCTTTTCATCTTTTTCTTTTCCTCCTCCTGGAGCTTCTATTAGTTGAATGTAATGACTACTGGCTCTATCTTCAATGTATATTATCTTACCATTCATGTTTTTCTCTTTTCCATTTTTGCCTCTTTCAAGTTATTTCTTCTACTAAATTGCTAAGATTACTAATTGAGATCTCAACAATGGCTATTTGCAACTTTAACTCATTTCCTGAATATTTTAGTTTGCCAGTTATATTTATTTATTTACTTACTTGTTTATTTATTTATTTATTTATTTATTTGCTTGGACAGGCACTGGGAATTGAACCTGGGTCTCCAGCACGGAAGGCGAGAATTCTGCCTGCTGAGCCACCATGACCTGCCCCAGTTATATATCTCTAATAAATATTTCCAGATATTCCTTTTGAAATGCTTTAATCTCCTTAAGTTATCATTATTATTGCAGTTGTTTTTTGTTTAAAGTGGCTTTCTCTTAATAACAGTCTTGTTTCATTAGAGACTTCTTTTGTCTGCCCTTCTTTTCCTCTCTCTGTCATTGCATGTTAGGAATGCAAACTTTTCTCTTGTCTGCTCAATAAAGGCCAGTCCAAATACTGAAGTAAATTGGTAGCAATCTGGGAAGAGGCAAGAAATGCTGTGTTCTTGATATAAAAAGAGGCAGCGGTTAAGTTTTCAGTTCCATGCCACTCTATTTTCAAGAGCAGAAAGGACTCAATCCTTCAAGATTGCTGACCTGCAGATCCTGTGCACAGCGGTAACGTGTTCCTCCAGGAATTCCTCTTGTGATAAGATACAGATAAGATAAGTTACAGCCTCTACCATGTTGGGACTGGGATTCATGGATCTTTTTAGGTGACATTCTTCTTAGAATCCATCTGGTTCTTTCATATTCTCAAACTAATCTTCCCTCCATTTGTCCTAAGATTGATATCTAGTCTAGTGGGGGAAATTACCTCCAGAACTCCAGTGAGGCCTGAGGCCATGTGTGGTAGATTAAATCATGTGCCCTTGAAAAAAAAAAAGAAAAAAAAGACATGTTCTTAAAATTAATCCACATTCCTCTGGGTGTGAACCCATTTGTAAATTTGACCCTCTAAATGTGTATTATCAGCTAAGGTGTAGACACATTTGTGAATAGGATATTCCAAGATCTTATGTAGGTATGGCCAAACTAAATTAGTATGGCCCTTACCGTGTATTACTGGTGGCCTTACAAAGAGAAAGAAGAAGTCAGAGAAAGGCTCAGGAAGAAACTGAAGTCAGATATTGAAGCCAGAGAAGAGAGAGACAAAGTGTGCCCTACCAACGACTTGATGCTGGACTTCTAGCCTCCAAAACCATGAGACAATAAATTCATGCTGCTTCAGCCACCCCACTACATGGTATTTTTCACAGCAGCCCTACAAATGAAGATTCTCTGCTACTAGCCTTTAAGCCTCAGTATCTATGTGGCATGGGAGAGATAAAGTAGTTGGATGAGAATTAGAATAATGATGGTAGGGCTGTAAGTACACAAGTTGCTGTATTTTCTTATTATCCTAGTTTTGCCTCTTTAAAACTGAACTTCAATGATATTTCCTTAAAATGGTTTATTGTTCCTGAAACTTTCTTAAAACAAATCTAACTCTGAAAGAAATTTCATATGACTGAAATAGTACCTAAAATGGACTCTATTTTTAGATGGCAGTAAGCCAAGAAGATCATAAGTAGAAACACCACTATAATACATTTTTATTTAATACACTAAACAGTTATGTGCAGAAAATAATTGTAATAATAGTGTCTCCTTTTATATGCACTCCATAAAAATCTATTGTAGAATCCATGCCAAAATAATTATGTGTTTATATATTTTAATTTCAATAGAAAGCTATAAAAATAGAATCATTTCTTTGATTTATGTATTTATTTGTGGAATAGATTTTCTATATTTTTCAAATTTCCATATAAAATGGTTATGAATTTCTGAGCCAACTGACCTGATCATGTAGGTATAATAGTTAACATCCTGTGGAAGATTTTATGGAGACACACAATATTCTCTAAATTTAAAAATATGCTCTTTTTTCCCAATGACTATACCATAAATAGAATAAGGAAATAAACTAATAAAGCTTCAGGAGTGTAGAATTCCCCAAGGGCCAAAAATGTTGAATTACTATTACTCTCAAAAAAAAAAATACAATTTGTTTTCTTGCTATCTGGATTTCAAATGACACTGTATTGGCAGCAAACAAATCTGACCCAAATTAACACCAAACAAGGAAGGAAAATGAACTTGACATCTTAGCCCAGGGGATCTTTTCAAAGGAACATTGTTTCCTTCCTTATTTCTAAATTCAACCCATTTCTAGAGAAGAAAGTCGATCTCCTATTCCACACTGATAAAAAAAAGTAGTGGAATTCATGAAACTTCAAATGCTTATGAAGGAGAAATGATAATTATAATAATCCATGTTTATATGATAATTGTCATAATTAGGCCTCACAGTACTATGGTGAGAAGTTACTAGTCTTTCAATTTTGTAATATAAAATTTGTATGCAAGGTGGCACCATCTGAGGCAAACCCACATTCATGGCAGGATTGTTAGTTGGTGCTCCAATTTGTTTATCCATCATTGCCCAGCCATGAAGATGTCCTCATAGACTCCCCATCACCCAGTGTGTAATCAACCAAATGCCCCAACTGCTGTATTCTTCCTAAAATACCACCCTCATTGGCTGCTTTTCACCAATGGCTTGAGGCCAGTTTCTTGAGGCAGACATACCTGGAAGATAAGAGACTCCTTTATCAGTTGTCTTTGGCTCTAACACTTGCTGATGACTTTGCAGAACCTTCCTTAGGGTATATTGCAGTCCAAGACACTTTCACCTATCTCTTCTCTCTTTTACTTAGGGTTAAATTTGAATCAAGACAGTTCTCCAGTTTTCTTATAGCTCCAGTCTATTTATATTTCACACAGACCTTTCCCTTAATAAAAGCTTTGTTTTTCTAATCTCATCTCGGTTTTGGTTTATCTTTGAAGTCCTGGATTAATGCATCAAATCTACTGGATACAACCATAAATGAAACCCTAAACTCAAACATTAGAAATTTTGATTTCCCTTTTATTTTGGCATACTATCCATTACAAACAAGTTATATAATGTATTACTCACCATTACCATATACATAAATATGGTATATCTATTCTTCTGTTATCTTCTTCTTAGGTTACAACAAAACCATCTTTGTATGTGTTTTCCTAACAATAAGATCACTGAATTAATTATGACCAGTTTCAATGTTCAAGGACTTTTGAGAGACACTTCAATAACCTAAATATACAAATAAGGGTATCAAGGACTAAAAAGATTAAATTACTTATTTCTGGCCACTTTGTGGAGTAGGAGTAGATCTCAGGTTTCCAGACTTCTACTAAGGAAAGATTATTTTGCTGTTTATTTCAGTAAACAGACAATGACTAATTTTCCCATGTATATACAGAGCATATATGTAAAATTCTAATTGGACTTTTAGATTTTCAGGGAAGACAATTATGTGAAAGAGAAAGAAGAAAATGTGCCATTGAGATAGCTGGGATATTTGAGAAATAGGGTTTGCTGGGTGAAAATAATTAACAGTCGCTGACATATAAAGTATTAGTTATCAGCAGAGTTACATTTACTTGAGTGCATTCTGGAAAAGGCAAAACAAACACAACTCAATGGGTTAAAAGCAATGAATTTAACATGACACAAAATATTTTCTATGAATTGACTCTTTCCTCTGCACAGTACTGAATAAAAACTGGAAGTCTGTGAGTAAACTCAAAGGTAGTGAGAGTATTGTGACATTGAGAGATAATGGTTCTTAACTGAGCAACAGTTGCTTTTCATATTTAAAAATGTGTTTCAAAAAGTAGATTGAAGAAAGTTTGGTGTAAATAATCCAAACAACCCTAATGCCATTTGAGTTCCATTAAATTGAAAATGTATACAACTTTGCAAGTGAGCTTGGCATATGCAATAACAATACAGCGAGAAATTTCCATAGAAGTTGTAAACTATTCTTTGAGATTTCTTCAGCTATTGTGAAATATACAAAGTAATTTTCCTATTAAATGACAGTAGATAGAGCTTTGAAAAGAAGTCTGTAAACAATTTTTTATTTAAAAGCATTCTTTCTTTCAGAAAACATTGAGTTGATTTTCCCAATTATGGACAAAAAACTATTGAAACAGTTACACAAAGACAAAGAAATATTGAAGACATAATAATGTAATTGTTGAGCCATGCAAATTCTTTGTCATTGAATTTTTTCCCTTGACTTCATGTAATTTTAATTGGTCCATAGATTTCGGCAACATTTAAAAATGGTTGACTTTATTTTTTCCACAGTTAATTTATAAATCTATGTGATTGTTGAAAGACTATGTTTTGTTTAGTGCTATGATAGATCCTACAAAAGTAGAGAAGTATTAGACATTATATTTGCCTCATGAAGTTTACATTCTCATGTTAATGTGGGACCTACCGAAAGTTAGCAGTATATGTTTACTAAACCACTAATAGATTTCCAAAGCAAGTAAAAGACTAATATTGGGGAAAATATTTTGGAACCAGGTTATTTTAAAACCACATTAATCTGAGATGTATTACAAGTCACATTACAAAACTACATTAATTTGAATGCAGTATGATAGAAAATAGAAAGATATTGTAAGCTTTTTAGTTTAAAACATTTCTTTCTTGTTTTATGTCAGGATAAACTTAGTTTGGGGGGAAATTAATATAGCAGTTAATATGTAGAAAGAATTAAAGAAGCTAAAAAAAAAAAAAAAGACAGTGCTTTCTTGTTAAGAAGCTATTATATGACCCAGAAATAAAAACAATTATTCCCTTAATTAATATTCAGTCTGTGGTTCCTAGGAAATTTGTATATTGGTGATAAGCAGCATTATAATTTATCAAGCTTCATGCATGTGAGATGTTGGGTAACAATAATATGTGGTCAAAGATAACCCTAAAATTTTTAACCTGGAATTCTGAAAGAATAATACTGCTATATAGATTTGGAAAACTTAAGAAAGAATATCTATTATTAAAGAAAGCTATTTTCAATCAAGACTAAGAAAATAGCCAATATTAACTATTACAGCCTGAAGCCAAGATCACCTACTGTGGAGGAATTTTGATGAATAAATTAGCAACTTGAGACACTTGTTTGCAACTTCCCAGATAAATGAAATCTGCTGAGCATCTATTAACCATCACAGCAAGAAAATGAATAACTACAAACTATGAACATAAGAACTTTATGTGATTTGCATCTCACAGGACACGCCAGGTAAAGAGTAAATATGGAGCCATAAAAAATGTTACAAAATAGTATTATTTTCAGTCCATCCCTGCACATTTTACAGGAACACCAATCATTTCTATCAATTGCCTTCCAGTTTTCAACTTTCCCTGCTTCATAACTTAACCCTCTTAAGTAATAGTCATATAACATCAGCTAATTTCTTCAGTTGCTTCCAGGTTTTCAAACGGTACCTAGCCCTCTGAAGGTAGACATTGATATTCTCACTAGCTTCTGCTTTAGGAGCTGTTTTTGCTGATATGTTACAAAAGTACTGAAAACACCACTAACGCTGTCAATGATAGTGCGAAGACAGAGAACAAATATCTGAGAAACTGGTGCCGAGAGGGATAGTCCTGAGATAGATGCTGGCACCAAACACTGACGCCTTATCTTCTTGGTGTGGCTCCACGTAAAGTAACTTCCTTCTTCCCTCACTCCCTTCCTTCCTTCCTCCCTTTGTTCTTCCTTCTTTCCTTCCTTCTTTCTTTCTTTCTTCTTTTTCTTTCTTTTCACTCTTCTCTCTCTTCTTTTTAAATTCTTTCCTCATTTCTTCATGTATTCATCCATTTGTTTATTTTTACTGGTACATGAAAATTAAATCCATATTAATTTTTAATGGAAAGCAATCTTCTTAGCATTTTCTACTTGAAATAACTCCTTTTTTTTCCATCCAGACACATCAATCACCCTTGGACCATATAGGTAAGCTTCAACCTTGTTCTTTCAAAGTGCTGTAGGCCAAATGTCTAAGGAAAGTAGGCTATTCAAGTACTTAGCAGAATAGATAAGATAGATCAGAACTATAGATGTGGGTTTTGGAGTAAAATACTGCAAAGTGGAAGCAAGTACTCATTCCAGAAGATTGCATATGAAACTGGAGAGAAGAGTCTTTTAAATAATAAAGTTTGAAGAACATGGTAGCCACTGATGCACTGGTGTAGCACCTGGCAAATTGTCAGAGGTATTCAACACTGCCAGTCTCAAATGGCACACAGAGGCCAAGTGCCAGGAATAAAGAACAAAACTTATATTGTGGAGGAAGAAGCCTACTGTCAATTCTAAGGAATCTCTTCTAATCACATGATTTCATCCTTAGCTATTAGTAACATCCTAAATCTTTACTAAAAGTGAAGCCTGATAAAAGGGAAGGAAATAGGGTATAGGATATACACCCTGGACAGAGTGATTGCTAAAACATCATAGAGGAAATATTCTGATGGTGAAAAAGAAAACATTTGATGGTGAAAAAGAAAATGTTTTGATGGGACACTGGGTGGTTTTAAGACAATATGTCCACATAATTTTGATTTATAAACAATCATTGTGGACATGATTGAAGAGCTAATCATTTTAATGCATTCTGGTGAGCTTAATCTCTCTCTCTCAGTCCTTATAATCAATATTCTAAAGCATATTCCAGAATAAGTGGTTTTCCTACAGGAATCTTGGTATATGATGAAAATGTAGAATGAGATACAGGGCTGCTCTTAAGAGTTCGCATTCAACAGATATCCTCCTTTATTCAGCTAAGAAGCAAGAGGAAGGTATATGTGTTTCTGCTTGTAGTAGCTTTCCAAAAGACTGATGATTCCCTACCCCATGCCATTACCAATGAACTGTAAAGAAATATCATGTGAGCTCTAAGAAACCCTCTAAGTGATATGTGTGAAAGTCTTATAGATTGAATTGTGTGCCTCCAAAAAAAGACATGTTCAAGTCCTAACCCCCAATCCTGTGTATGGGACGTTATTAGGTAATAGGGCCATTGAAGATTTTACTACGTAAAATCAGGTCAAACTAGATTAGGGTGGGCCCTAATTCACTATGACTGGCATTGTCATAAGAGAAGGAGAAGGGGGCACAGGCAGAAAGACACAGGGCAAAATGCAGAGATTGAGGCACAGATTGCAGGCAAACTACAAAAAGTTAGGAAGTTGCAAGGAAGAATCCTTCCCTAAAGATTCTAGCTTCCAGGACTGTGAGACAATACATTTCTGTGGTTTCAAGCCATCCAGTTTTTAGCAATTTGTTGCAGCAGTTCTAGGAAACTAAGACAGAGAAAATCTTCAAGAAAGTGAAGGAAAGATTTAAAGATCACAGGCTCAGATACTGAATTGCCCAAAAATCTCAATGACACCAAATAAATTTCAAATTGGCTAATTACCAATAAAAATATTCAAAAAATCGAGTTCTCAAAAATACAAAGTATATATACAATCTACGAAAAACTTGAGCACTTCACTTTGTGATGTTGTGATCTTTCTAACATTTACTTATATATAAGTACTGTGATAAGTTTTATATATACCCATATATTAAAAATTATTGCAACAATTTTTGGCAGAAGGCATAGTTTCTGAACCCAATCTTTAGCTTGTGCTTATTCTTTCTTTCCCTCTCAATGCTGATCTTTCATTGAGCAGTGAAACTGGTGTAAATAGAAACATGAAGTTTCTGCCATATGTCTCTGGATATGTCTTTAATTCCTCCCTTTTCCTAGATCTCTTCTTATTGTAAATATAAAGGTTAAAAAATATGATCTGGCAATCCTGCTACTAGGTATATACTCAGAAGAACTAAAAGCAGGAACATAGACATTTGCACAGTGATGTTCACAACAGCATTATTTACAATAGCCAAAGGATGGAAGCAGCCCAAGCATCCATCAATAGATGAGTGGTCAAACAAAACACTCCATATGATGTCATGTCATTCAGCTGTAAGAAGGAATGAAGTCCTAATGCATACAACAATATAGATTATGTTGAGTGAAATAAGCCAAAAACAAAAGTACAAATATTGTAAGTTCTCACTAATATGAACTAAATATAATGAGCAAGGTCTTAGAATTAAAATCTAAAGTATAGGTTCACAGAACATAGAATGAGGGTAGGGAACAGGGAACTGATGTTTAACTTGTACAACAGTTTTAGTAAGATTGATTGCAAGTGTTTAGAAATAGATGGCGATGATGGAAGCATATTACTGGGTGTTAAATAACTGAATTATGAATTATGAACTGAATTATTGGTGTGATTAGGGTTGAAATGGGAAGTTTAAGGCCATGCATGCCACCAGAAGGAAAGCTACAGGATAAAACATGGGACTGACATCGTGGTCAACGACTGTGGTTAGTTGTACAAATATAAAAATGTTCTCACATAAACTAGAACAAACGTACATCACTATTATAAGGTGTGAATAATAGGGGACTATATGGGAACAAAACTAATGCAAACTATGGACTATAGTTAACAGTATTATTGTAATATTCTTTCATCAATTGCAACAAAGGAACTATAACAATACCAAGTGTCAACAATAAGGAGTATCAGGGGTATGGAACTTTTCTTTTTGGAGCAATAAACATGTTCTCAAATAGATTGTGGTGATGAAGGCACAACTGTGATTATACCAAGAGCCATTAATTGTACACTTTGGATGGATGATATGGTGTGTGAATAAAACTTTTTAAAATAATAATAATAATAATGGACTAAAATTGCATATGGGAAATGGGTACTATAACTAGAGGCTATACTTTGATTTCATAATTGATCATTCATATTTACTTGTTATTTTCTTCTCCAAACAAGAAAGTTGATAGATTTCCATAATAATATGAAATGTTACTTATGTTACTTGGTGAGGAAAACTTTTCCTGAATCCCATGAATGAACTCAGATGTGTTTTCTGCCTTAAATTCTTACCATCTTTTCTTTCATGAACACATGGGACTCATATATCCAGGTGCAGTAATTTAGTCTGCTGCTTAGCCAAGAGCTCTTGCGAAGCTATGATTTTTACCTCTCATTGCACCTCTGGTGTCGGTTCATTTCTCATCTTTCTCCATGCCTCATGGAGCTGATCTGAGTACGGAAAACCTTTTGAAGTCACTTGGAACTTTGTGCTCTGATGAGGCCTGAAGGACATGCAAAGTAAGAAATAAGACCATGCTTGCAAATAAGGTGAAAATTCAAGTAGTTTCAATAATGTGCTTCTTATACCTTAAGGCATATCTATGTGTGCATATATTTAGATCTTCAAATAAAAACAAAGAAAAGCAAACTTAAAATTTGCAAAATCAAAATGGTTATATGGATATACCTACTACACTTAAGCCATATTATTTCACATACGGAAAAACAGATTATGGTAATTAGTGAAAGAAACTTATTCAAAGCCTTATATAGAAAGTATTTACTTGTGTCATAATATCAAATCTAATATTTGAATCTTTGCTACTTTGTTACTTTGACAGATTTTGAATAAAAAATATTGCTATTTGTTCTGGTACTCTATATCCTCACTTATGTAGACCCAAATTAGCACTGACACTATTCCCATTTTTCTTCTTCAGAATTCCCCAGTGTGCCAGTAAATTAGCAGTAAATGATTATGCAGTTTGGGAGCTGGGACTGCAAACCACATTTCTGCTTTGTCAGCCCATTTTCCTTTAGACTCTGCCAATAAAGGGTGATGGAAGGGTACTGCTGAACGACATAAGGAGGAAGGAATTTGCTTCTTTAGGTTTGCTTCCTTTGAGCAGTCTGCCTGCTTTCTGTTCCTGTGAGCGTCATCCCAGCCCAGCTTTTTATACTTACAAGATGATTCATTTCAGTAGCAGCAATAATGGGATCTACTTTGCATGTCCCCATCACTTACAGAATCAGCACTATCACAGACCTTCAGAGATACCACGACTGGTGAAAACCCTTCCTCAAAAATCTCATCTTGAGCTTCGTGGAACCTGTGATGCTTTGAAGTGTCATGTATCCCAGAAAAGATCATGTTCTTAAAGCTAATCCGTTCCTTTGGGTTTAAACCTATTGCAGGTGGGATCTTTGATCACATTATTTCAGAAGAGGCATGCTCTAGGTGGGTCTTAATTTTTTACTGGAGTCCTTCATAAGAGAGAAGAGTCAGAGAAGCTGGGAGAGAACACAGGAACAGAAAGAAAGCCCAGAAACAGTGAGGAACTGCTGAAGCCAGAAGCTGGAAGAACAAAACCCAGGAGAGAAGAGAGACCAGCAGATGTCACCACGTGCCTGGCCATGTGACATAGGAACTGCGGATCAACAGCAGCCGGTCTGGTCTTTGGGAAGAAGGTATGATCCTGTTGATGCCTTGACTCAGACATTTTCGTGGCTTTAGAACTGTAAGCTTGTAAGTAAATACATCTTCATTGTAAAAGCCAACCCATTTCTGGTATATTGCATTTCATCAGCTTTAGCAAACTAAAACGGAGCCCATTCCCCAAATTACTCAATTGAAAACCCAATATCTTCCCTTTGGTCACCCAAGCCTAATGATGGGATTTACTACCTGCAATTGCTATCTCTGATAGCAAAATAGATAAAATAGTTTTGTATTAAATCCTCTTGGGTTAAATATCTGATTTGGTTTGTGTTTTCTGATTTGACTCATAGTGGAACAATTATACTTAGTTTACTGTGTGGTTATTTAGGGATTTTATAAAGGTAACCATAGAGAGTCTAAAGGATGTTTTTGAGTGCAACCAGATGTCCCATATAAACCATTACATATGGTCATCTTAGATTTGCCACTAAACAAAATCTTAACTGAGACTCTTGATGGCAATGTTATTATCTTAGCCGTAGGAACCAGAATTCTTCCTCATACTGACCTCACATACCTGCAGGCTAAAAATTACTGCCTTTACTTTTATTTTATGTTGCTAGTCAGTTTGCAATATGGGAATAAAACTTTGAAAAGGACTTTAAACAGAGATACCAATGATGTAGAAGTGGTGAACACACTACTGATCTCTCTAAAGTGCACATATGATCATATCTCTGCTCTGCTTAAAACCTTTCAATGGATGCCCAATTTTATCACTCAAGTCCAGACTAAGACAATAGGTTTTTAAGAATTTAAACAATGTTTTTTTTCTGAGAAACCTTTTCAAAGCCCCCCAAAGAATGGGTGAGATGCTTCTTGCATGAATACTCTGAGAGTCTTTATTGTTACTGATATCATCATATACAAAATAATATTATAATATTAGACTACAAGTTCTATGAAATCAAAGGCTTTGCTTTGTTCGCCATTGCCAGTGATGCACACATGGTTTGGCATACAGGAGACTCTTAAAAAATGTGCATTTAATTTCTATTATCTGGATATATAAGGAAGAGGTGTGTTGGCAATGCTAAAAAGAGTGCCTCATCCTATAGGGCCAGCAACTCAGTGTTTTGGAAGCATCACTTTCTATCTTTTAGCAAGATATAGACGATTGGAAAAAGAGGAGGGATCGTTAGGGAAAGCAGGTTTACTCTCTCAGAAGCAGCAGACTGCATGCTAGTATCAGGTACCTTTCTTTTTAGCTTTGTAAATCTTGTCGCCACTGGGAATTCTTTCTGAATCTGGCAACTGTCTAATTGTAAATATTTATAATAGGTGTTTTCATCCTTTTCTTTTTTCCTGTGCCTTCATTGCTATTTTAGGAGGGGGTCGAAAGAGACTAAGGAATAGAATGAATGAAAACGCTATCCTTTCTGCCATCACTAACCTTTTGATTTTTTTCTCATTATCCCTATCCTAAATTGAGTCAGAGATGGAACTTTTCTTTATCAAGTCTTTCAAAATATTTAAGTAGACTTTTCAGACTGTATTGTTTCCAGTTAAATATTGTACAGGTCATTTTAACACTGTATGATAATGGCTTTTCTTTATATGTTGATTCACTTTTATAAGTGTTTCTTCTCTATTCAGATCGGTCTTTTCTTCTGTGATGTGGTTAAAAAAGTTACATGTACAGCCCTCAATTTTTGACAATAAAATAATGTTCAATGTTAGTCTTTCATAGAGACATCACAAATAGAAGTCATTAACACTTTGTACTTTATTTGTTGAATTTTCAAATATACCATCATAAAGGTAGCAATATAGCTTTGTTTATTTGTGTGTGATTTTTTTAGACAAATTAAGTGCCTCATTCAGATCAAGGCAAGAAATACTTTGAGAATTTTTTTTTTTAAATATCAAACTCTGCCAGTTATTTTGGAACCTAATTACAAGATTATTGTTCCTTGTTTATCTCCACAATTTTACACCTTAGTAAACACATACAGAAGAAGCAAAATATTAATTTATCTTCTCCACAGTAAAGACAGAGGATTTGAAAAGACATTTTCAATTTTCTGCTGCTCAGTACCTGAACGTTGCATCTATGTAGACATAGTCTAAGCATGGTCGAGTGGAATCTCCTGACTTGAACTATGGGCATGAAGAAAGTAAGCAACGTATCCCATTATTGCAGCACCATTTTGTTGAAGTTTTGTTGTTTTTTCTTTCTTTTGCTTGCTTGTTTCTTTGTTTTTTGGAAGTGCGTGGCCCTGGAATTGAACCCAGGTCCCCCGCATGGAAGGCCAGAATTCTACCATGGAACTACCCTTGTACCTCCTGAACAACTCATTTTTATGAAGGGGGCAGAAGCAGTTCTGCAGAGAAAGGATAGTATTTCTAACAGATAGTGCTTGATCAGCTGGATACCTATAAGCCAAAAAAACATTTTGATGTTTAACTTCACACTATTACAGAGATTAAATACAAATGGATTATGCCTAAATGTGAAAACTGAAACTCCAGAACTTTCAAGAGAAGACATAAGACAAAATCTTTGTGGCTGCACATTAGGTAAAGATTTGTTAAATAGGACACTAAAACATGATTGATCCACTTTTAAAAACTGTTAAATTTGACTTTATCAATATCAAAACCTCCTGCTCTTTGAAAGATACTGTAAGAGGATGAATTAAATAGCTATGTCCTTGGAAACATATTTTATATTATATATCATATTAGGTTCTTACATCCAGAATATATAAAGAACTCCCAAAATTCATTAGTAAGAAAGCAAACAACCTAGTCAACAAATGTTTGAATAGACACTTTACCATAGATGATACATGAAAGTCAAATAAGTGCATGCAAAGATGTGCAGCATCATTAATAATTAGAGAACTGTAAATTAATGCCACAATGTGATGCCACTATATACCTATTAGAATGGCTAAACCTAAAAAGTTTGACAATACAGGTATTGGCAAGAATATGGAAGAACAGGAACCTTCAAACACTGCTGGTGGAAATCGTAAAACAACTTTGGAGGAAAAAAGTGGCCACTTAAAAAAGTTTAACAAGAGACTACCATGTAATCAGCAATTCCACTCGTAAGTATTTACTTAAAAAGAATGAAATCATGTATCCTTGTATAGTCTTGTATTAATGTCTATTAAAGGATAAGCAAATTGTGACATTTCCATAGAATGGAATACTTGTTAGCAAAACAAATGAATGTGATACTTTGCATGCAATAACATGGACAAATATCAGAATAATTATGCTGAATAAAAGAAGTCAGACAAAAAAATAGTACATGTTGTATGGTACTGTTAATATAAAATTCCAGAAACTGCAACTAAGTCTGCAGTGAGAGAAAGGACATCAGTGGTTGCCTGGGGAGGGTAAGAGGGAGAGGAGAGGAGGCATAGAGGTTGCAGATGAGCAGGTTGAGAGATTATAAAGATGACAAAGAAACTTTTGGGGGTGATGTCTTAATTTTGGTGAAAGACTCACAGGTGTATACATGTTATTATGAAATGATATACTTTAAATAAAAGTATATATAAATATACTTTATTTATATAGTATATTAATAAATATACTATATTTATTATAGTATGTGGTTTTGCGGGGGTCAGTGTTAACTCATTAGAGCTGTCCGTGATAACTCATTACAGCTGTTATGAAAAAAGAATATGGAAGTGCAATGACTTTTCACATTAAAAGGTACTCAATTTAATTTCAAATTTTTAAACATACTACTTTTTCCCCTTACTATATACATACTCTAGAAAAATAACTTCATAGAGTTTTTAATGACACATGGACCAAAATATTTCAATTTAAGAATTGTGTTCTAAACCTTGAAAATATTTTGAGTAGCCTTCATAATATAACATATGTTTGCTAAACATCATATTGTCACTGCCAACATGAGTTTCTGAATTGAAAATTAGATGAAGCATAGTTTCCACATTGAAGGGCAGACAGAAGGAAATAATTTCAAGGTTCTACTTAAGCAATGATATATACACAGGTTATGTATTTCTTCATTTTCTTTTCCTTTATTTAGTGTCCCTGGGAATAAAATCATGAAGAGTAATTGTGGGTGGTCTAAATAAAGTAAACATGTGATTCTTGAACATATAACTTTGGGCTTTTCCCTCACATCTTGTGGTAGCCACAACTACACAAGTGGTAACTGCTGTACTGGCTGGCTTCCTTTGGAAAGGCTCAATTACAATATTCAGAAAAGCATTATAAAAACCTTTTATGTCATAATGAAGGAATTATTTGCCTTGCCTTTAATGTCTCAGTTGAAAAGGCTTATAAACCATGGCACGTAGGACACTATCTAATACTGTCAATAGAGATTATAGGCCACAGATTCTTAAGTATTTAGATCAAGATAGAATAAAAAACATATTAAACTAAAATAAACTAATAAAAATTTAAAAAGCATATTAAACATGTTCATCCAGAAAAACTTTGATGTTGCTTATAAATTCAGGAGTTTCATAACATGCCATTCAATATAGAGAAAATATTTTATTCCAAAAATATAATATAGGCCCTCCTCTATATTTATTATCAACTCTTTCTGGATTATAGTGATTTTATTTATTTGCAAGACTTGAGAAAACACTGACTCCTTTGAGAATCTGATAAAAATAACCAGCTCTTTCTTGGAAAATGTGCATGTATGCATACATACTATTGCTTATCACTTCTGGTAGTTCAGGGATCTTTTAAAACCAGGCATGGGCTCAAAGATTCCAAAGTCATACATGAATAATTTTTTTAATCCCAAATTCAATGTTCTGTAGATAATCCATAGCCACTTCTTTTCAGCAAGTCTAGAATGGAGTTTTTTTCTCTTCTCGGTAATTTCTAAACTTAATGAACAACAACTAGTTTAATAAACCAGTTTAACAATCTAGAAACATGAGAATTATCCTTTACACCAATTAATTAACAATACCATGTTGATCCTGTGTACTTAATTACTTAAGAAATTCTATGCACTTTATTTTTAAATTATGAGTTTCTCTTTTATCCCCTTATCTATACCGTTAGCACTCATTTTCTCCTAGCGAACCCCTCAAATAGATTTTCTCATACAGCCAAAGTGGGCATTCTAAAATGCGAAATTGATCATGTTGTAAAGAAGGATTTTATAAAACTTAACAGTAGCTAACTTTTCTTATGTAAAGAAGGATTTTATAAAACTTAACAGTAGCTAACTTTTCTTATGTAAAGAAGGATTGTAAAGAAAAGAGTTATGGGCCCCATCAGGCTAAGAAAAACAACCCAGGACTTCCCAGGGGCGGTTATCTGCTGCCTTTGTTATGCAAGGTTTTCTGCTGCCTTGGTTATGCAAGGTTGTAACTGCCGGAGGAAGTTTATCTAAGAATGCAACTGAGAAGGTTGAGTAAGGGAGTTTTGCATGAGACAGCTGCTTCTTGCATGAAGCAGCTCCCATGACTCATGCACGAAAAATGTTTGTTATCTGCTTCTTGCAAAATGTTTGTTATCTACTTCTTGCAAAATGTTTGTTATCTACTTCCTGCATAAAGCAGAACCTGTAACTCATGTTCAACCCTCAAACCCCACCCCCTTATCCTGGCCCTCAAAAAGCTTCCCAAAACCCAGGCTCGGGGCTCTCTGTTCCTGCGTGTTCAGTGAGCCCCACGCATGTGTGGTAAATAAACCCCTTGCGTGTTGCATGAGAGAACGTCTCTTGGAGTCTTCCTTCGCGTGGCAAAACTCTCGAATTCTCGAATTCTTACATTTGGAGGTCCCACCGAGATCGGCTCTTCGTAAGGGGAGGCTCCAACAGCTCTTTCTCTCGGGGTAAGTGAGGCCTTTTTGTCTGAGGTGCGATCGCTTAGTCTGTCAGACTGGCAGTGACTGTGTCCAGGGGTTGCAGGTCACTCTCCCGAGGGACGCCTCGGGATTGGGGGACCTCTGGGGACACCTGGAGGCTTCCTACAGGGCCGACTCTGATTCTGTTTCCCTTCTGACGGGGGAAACTCAATCACAGTCATCAGGCCAGTCTGAGCTGTGTCTCTGAAACTGTGTAAACATGGTGTGCCGGCTCTGTGTGTGTCTGTCTGTATTTGTGTGTTAGGAATTGTTTTTGTTTTACCAAAGATGGGTCAGGGAACGTCGACTCCACTTTCTCTGACTTTAAGACACTGGTCTGAGGTCAAGAAAAGAGGTCAGAATCTATCTCTTATTGTAAAAAAGGCAAATGGCAGACCTTCTGCTCGGCTGAGTGGCCCTCTTTTAACGTGGAATGGCCTCATGAAGGAGCTTTTCATCTACCCTTGATTTGGGCTGTCAAGTCAGTTGTCTTCTGCCCTGACCCGTATGGCCACCCGGACCAGCAGCCCTACATCATGGTTTTGCAGGACCTGTGTGAAAACCCACCTCCATGGGTAAAGCCGTTTCTTACTCCTCTTGGTCAACATGACTCTCCCTCTGTACTTCCAATCAAGGAGCCGGGTCCTTCTCAAGCTCCAAAACGCTATCCTTCTTTGCCTCCTGCAGTCTTACCAGAATCCCAATCGGATGTACTCTTCTTCGACACAGGTCCTTCTTCCCCTCCTCCCTACCCTTCAGCTCCGGTACAGGACCCCTCTTCTCTTAGCTCACCTTCTCCCTCCTCTAGCTCTCTCTCTCCGCCCTCTTACATTCAGGTTCACCAACAGATGATCCCAGATGAACCAGGACCGGCACATATTACACGAAGCAGACGAGCACAAAGCCCATCTGATGTGGTGGTCACTCTCCCCCTCAGACCATACGGGCCTCCAGTGGATGATGGACACGGGGGAGAAATGCCCGCTCTGCAATACTGGCCCTTTTCCTCCTCTGACTTATATAACTGGAAAAATAATAACCCTCTTTTCTCCGAGGCTCCCACTAGGCTGACTGGATTGGTGGAATCCCTTATGTTCTCTCACCAGCCCACTTGGGATGACTGTCAACAACTCCTGGGGACTCTCTTCACCACGGAGGAGCGAGATCGGATCCTACTGGAAGCCAGGAAGCAAGTTCCTGGACAAGACGGGAGACCCACCCAACTCCAGCATGTCATCAACGATCGGTTCCCGCTGCACCACCCTAATTGGGACCCGAACACCTCTGAAGGTAGGGAGCATCTGTCCATCTATCACCAGACTCTAGTAGCGGGTCTCTGAGCAGCCGCACGCCGGCCCACCAATTTGGCCAAGGTAAGAGAGGTTATTCAGGGAGCGGACGAATTGCCCTCAGTCTTTTTAGAAAAACTAATGGAAACATACCATAGGTATACTCCCTTTGACCCTCAATCAGAGGATCAAAGAGCCTCAGTGGCCATGGCCTTTATCAGCCAATCAGCTCCAGACATTAGACGCAAGCTGCAGTGCTTAGACGGGTTGCAGGACCTAACCTTGCGAGATTTAGTCAAAGAAGCTAAAAAAGTGTTTTATAAGAGAGAAACAGAGGAGGAAAAAGAACAAAGGAGATAAAGAGAGAGAGAGAAAAAAATTAGTAAGAGAAAAAAAGAATAATACAGCAAATTAAGGACCAAATTAATTCTGCCCTAAGCAGGCCCATTCAAGTGCATTATCACCGGCTTCATCTCGCTAACCAAGGTATGAAACCAAAACATCTGACTGCTACCCACCCTCTCGGGTAAGAATCCCCCCTCCTACGGGAGCAGCATACAACTCGAAAGTATGCTTCTAGCTTATGCTATGATTGGTACCGCTGGGCGCAAGGCAAAGCACTGCAAAGGAGGGCCAAAACAATTAAAGGCCATTTTCGAGCTCCTTGAGAAGTATGCCTCATCTTGCATAGAGGTTCAGTCTGCAAAAATTCCTCTCCCCAGAAAAACAGAGCCACAAACAACCTGGGGGATGAGGCCTCTACTTTCCCCAGCAAAGGTTAATGCCAAAAGAATGCCGAATCAGCATTCTTCCTCCATCCTTTTAAAAAAAAACAAAGGGAGGCAATGTTGGGGACAATTAAAATAGCATGTATAAAATCCACCCTCAGCGATGCCGGAAACATGCAACATGGCCGCCAGGGCTGAAACAAAGAACTAGCCATTGTCCACTGTGCTAGCCACCAAAGAGGCTCGGACCCAGTAACCATGGGTAATAGGCGAGCAGATAAAGAAGCAAAAGCGGTAGCATTAAGGGACCCTATAAACTTGGTCCTAATAACCAAAGGAAACCAGCAACCCCCTGAGACACTATCTGAGGTTACACCCCAAGGAGAGTCGGAAGCCCTAGCTTACATACAGCAGGTCCACCAGCTCACTCACCTGGGGACAGGGAAACTACAGCAGCTCCTGCAAGACCAGAGGGAATTGTACCCTCTGGCAGCCTCAAAAAGGAAAGAACTGGCAGATCACGTAGCCAGAGAGTGTCAGGCGTGTCAAATTGTAAACGCCTACCCCACCAAAGCTCCTAACGGAAAAAAGACTAAGGGAAACTCGACCTGGGCAGTTCTGGGAAGTCAACTTTACTGAAATTAAACCTGCAAAATATGGACTTAAATACTTACTAGTTTTTATAGACACCTTTTCAGGATGGGTTGAAGCCTACCCAACTAAGAGAGAAACGGCCCAGGTCATAGTCAAGAAGATTATGGAAAAATTTTTCCCCGGTTCGGTCTACCAAAGGTAATAGGGTCAGATAATGGACCCGCATTTGTAGCCCAGGTAAGTCAGGGTGTGGCCAGGATATTGGGGATTGATTGGAAATTGCATTGTGCATACAGACCCCAAAGCTCAGGACAGGGAGAAAGAATGAACAGGACAATTAAAGAGACCCTAACCAAATTAGCTATAGAGACTGGCTTGAAAGATTGGACCATGCTCCTGCCTTATGCCCTGTTCAGGGCCCGGAATACCCCCTCTGCTCTCATGTGTAATCTAACCCCTTATGAAATCTTGTATGGAGTGCCACCTCCAGTCAAATACATGTCCTCCATTCTAGAGATTAATAGTTCCCTCCATACCCCCTTGCTTGACAGGCTGCGAGCCTTGGAAAAAGCCCAGCGGTTCCTGTGGCGGCAGCTCTCCACCTCCTTCCAGCCAGGAGATAACAGAACTCCGCATCAATATCAGGTGGGAGACTTCGTCTACGTCCGCCGCCACCAGGTACAGACTCTTGAACCTCACTGGAAAGGACCATATCAGGTACTCTTGACCACCCCCACCACAGTCAAGGTCGATGGCATCGCATCCTGGATCCATGCGTCTCATCTCAAACCTGCGCCTTTGCCCTCTGAGTCCCAATGGAAACTGGAAAGGACTGACAATCCTCTCAAGCTGCGGGTTCGTAGGGTTACTACTCCTTCTCTTCCTTCCCCTAGGGGAACCCAATTCCAACCCGCATAAGCCTTGGAAATGGACAATAACCAGATGGGATGATGGGAAGACTATAAAAACTTGGGAGGGAGCAGGGGAGCCTTCTTTTCTAGGGACCCCTTGTAATCTTACCACTCTAGGGAACGAGCCCTGTTGCGACCTGACCCCCATCTACCTATGTCCCGCATCCAATCAGGGAAAAATTTACTGTAACAGCCCAGGACACTATTATTGTGCCTACTGGGGCTGTGAGACTTTAGCTTCAAAATGGACAACCTTAGGCGACCCCTTCCTCAAAATAGGGTACCAGAAAACCTGTTCTAATCCTGGAAGCTGTGGGTCTGATGGATGGCCCGGGGCCCACCATGGAACACTCATGACCGGCGGTAGGCCTACAACAGATTTCTCACAAAACCCTTGCGCTAAAATTTGGCTTAATATCACTAACCCCTCAGATAATAGTTGGATAACTGGAAAAACCTGGGGAGCCAGATTATACGAAACCGGCACAGACAGGGGGAGGCTAATACTAATTAAAAAGGAAGAAATTCCCCAAAAAGCTATCAGGGTAGGCCCCAACCCTGTTCTGACTATGAAAAACCCAGGGCCTCATGCGAAGCCTACGCCCCCAGGAAGGCCTAGCAATAGCTCCCTAATTCCCACTTCTTCCCCGCTTCTGACTCCCAATAGTACTTCTCCCTACAATCCAGAGACTCCTGGCAACTGATTATACAACCTAATTCTAGGAGCCTTTTCTGCCCTCAATCACTCCCAAGCTAATCTCACCCAGTCATGCTGGCTTTGCCTGTCGGCTTCGCCGCCCTATTATGAAGGAATAGCTATAAATAAGTCACATACCATCCTCCCTAATGGCACATCTTGCGACTGGGACAGCGACCATAAACTCACCCTGTCTGAGGTTACGGGACAAGGAACTTGTATAGGTAACCCTCCTCCCCACGTTAAAATCTTATGTGCCACCATTAATCAAACCCAAGATAATGATAAATTCCTTCAACCTCCCCTAGGTTTAAAGTGGGCATGTAACACTGGAATTACCCCCTTGTGTATCTACAAAGGTTTTTAACAACTCTGTCAACTATTGTGTGTTGGTTTCTATATACCCCCGAATTCTCTATCATTCAGGGACAGAATTAGAAACTATACTATTAAGCCAAACCAGATACAGAAGGGAACCAATCTCAATAACCCTGGCAGTTCTTATGGGGGTAACCGCCGCTGCCGGTATAGGCACAGGGACTGCTGCCATTGTACATAGCAATCAACAAACCAGTCAATTACAGGCCACGATAGATCAAGACTTAAACGAAATAGAGAGATCTGTCTCAGCCCTTCAGAACTCTCTAACCTCCCTTTCAGAAGTAGTTCTGCAAAATAGGCGAGGACTTGACTTACTTTTCCTTAATCTAATCACCAGAAAGCTCTTAAGGAGGATTCAGAAGAGATAATTACTCTTCCTACTTCAGCCTGCCTCTCCTGAGAGTTTGTTGAGAACCTTCTTTGGAGCTGCCAGCTTGCTGCCTGCCCTACAGAACTTGGAATCTTACATCCCCACGGTTGCATGAGACACTTTTATAAATTTTATATTTACAGATATCTCCTGCTGCTTCTGTTTCTCTAGAAAACCCTAGCTAATACACAGAGTGACTGCTTTAAAATATAATATACAATCATATTGTTACATTGCTTAAACCATCCTTGACTCCCACTCTCACAGGATGTTCTTAGCACAACTAATAAGGCCCATTATTACCTAATTCCTCTCTTGCTATTCAATCTTATTCCTTGCTATTGGCCACTTTATAAATTCTAAGACTCTACACCAATTTTTTTTCAGTGTCATTTTTTTCGATGTCAGAAAATGGCCTGACTTGTCTCCCAGTCTTTCTGGGTGCTTGTCCCTCTCCTGGGGACTCTTGCCCCATGCCTCACTTCTGTAACAATCACTCATCCTTCAGGTCTCAGGTAGATGTCACTTCTTCTAGTAAACATTCCTTGATTATCCAGTCCATGTAACACATCTCTGCTATATTCTCCTACCTTATATTGCACTTCCCCTATCGTTAACATGACATGCTGTTCATTGTCGGTTTCCACCATTTAATTGTAAGCTCTATAAAAGCAGGAATCATGTTGGTCTTCTTAACTGTTGTACCTTAGCCCCTGGAATATTGATGATAATAAAATAATTTGAATAATACTGAATGAGGAAATTTTCAAGTATGCTTCATTTCTGTGGTAGGCTGGAAAGTATTCCTGGAAGAAATGCTACGAAAAGGTGTTCACATTATTTCTGATAGAAATGTGAATTGTTACAGCCTTTAAGAAACCATTATGGAATGAACCTTTCCTATTGAAATAAGCCACCAGTAACTAAGGATGTGTGAAAAATACTGCTTTTTGTAGCACTTTCTTTAGTGACAAGGAAGGAAGGAAAGAAAAAAAAGAAACAAACTAGAAAAAGTTACATGTTCATTAATAAAGGAATTGTTCACTAAGTTATATTGCATCCAATAGCCATTAAAAAAAAAGATTTGGAAGTGTTTTACAAGGTAATGTTGAGAGGAACAAGATTCAGAGAAATGTGCATTACCTCATATTTGTAAGACAATGGCCAAAACTTAACGCACATATATGTGTATAGTATGAATATATATTTGATATATATATGTTACTTACATTATTAAATAAGCATTTATAGTGTTTGTGTGGGTGTGTTAGACTGCTGTGAAGAGAAATAAGAAGTTTGTCATGGTGAATTAGCTGGTTAACTGCAGGAAGATGGGTAAGGATAGAGGTTAAAAAGAGATGAGTCAAGCAAAAAAAGAAGAAGAAGAAAAAAAAAAGACTATCCCCAAAGAAGGATGAAAATATAATCATATTTATCCCTTGTTCATAAGATATTTTTGAACATTTTAAATGTATATGAAAACATTTTAAAATAATTATATGAAAGTCTCCTGGTCATTCAGTAGCCATAGCATCAAGACCTAAGTTCATACCACAGCGACAGGAAAATATTTGGTTGTGACTGCCTCAAGTGGAGCTACTAAGGTCTGTTTTCCAAAAATCTCAGGGATAGGGACAAAATTTCTGTCCAACCTGACATCCTTAATAATGTCCAATCAGACATCACTGAGGATATTAAAGACATGCAAATAGATCGATGACCTTCACTGGGGCATAGACTCACTAGAAGGGGGAATTGGAGAGGAAAAAACTGAAAGGCTAAACTTATTTATTTATTTTTTGAGCACAAAACCTTGGATCAAAGTGAACAAATAGTGAAAAAGATAGTCTTTCAGAATTAGGGTGTCTTAAAGATCAAATATAAGTAGCAAAAGGAATATTGGAATGTTGCTTGATTCATATTAGAGTTTTTGCAACAAGCTGTATTAGTTTTAGGTATTGATTTGGTACATAATCACTATATTGCTTTTATTAGTAGCAACATTTAAAACTAGAAATAAATTTTATCTTTCTATTCAATACTAGTAATGGATATAGTTTTGTTTCTTTTCCTTAACAGAGGTCACAATTAAGCCTCTGAGACAGAGAATAAAATGAAATGTGCTAGAGTTGGAGAAAAAAATGTTATAGATGGCTTCATAGAAGAGAATTATGTGAACAAGCACTGAAGTAAGGAAGTAGGGAATTTAGAGGGTCAAATGTACATGTTCCTGCCTATGAAGGCAGAGAATTAATCAGTGTTATACTTCACCCCACTTCTAGCAGAGCGCCTAGTATAGATCAAAATTACATTCTAGTAATTCAGAGCATAGTTTTTAGCCTAGCCAAACAAATCATTCATAGATATTGATTTTTAAAATAATGATAATATGAAAATAAATCTTAATAACAAGAAAGTGGTTAGCCTCTTTCTACAGTTTTTGCTAAATGTTTCAGCCCAAACTAATATGTGAAGGAGAGTTGCAGGACAGAATGGAAGAGAAGGTTGGACCTGCTTAAAATCTTCAAATGCTATGCTGAGCTATTTCACTTGATCCTTTAAGAAAGTAATGGGGATGCAATGGAAGGTTTTAGAATGGGGATTGCTATCAAGATTTGCTATTTTAGAAAGATAACTGGCAGTACTTAAGAGGATCTACTAGACAAGAAGTATATGGAGCAAAGAGACCAGATAAATTACTGAAGCAATACAGTAGTGGGATGTTAAAGATGTGAATTCAAAAGTCAATAGTAGAATTAAGAAAGAAGAGAAAGAGTTGAAAAGAAAAACCATATCAAGAAAATAAAAAGAAGAGGGGAAATTTGTATTATTATTATCCATTTGGTTTATGAGTGGGTAACTCTGAGATGTCAGTAAGACATCTAGATGCATATCAGTAATAAATGAATGGAAATATAAGTCAGGAATTTAGGCAAGAGGTATGCACTAGAAAGACACATTTGGAAGTTATGAGGAAATAGGTGACAATTATGAGCTGGAAAATAGTTTCAATTATGGAAGAGGGTAAGATCAACCAAGTAGAGCAAACTTAAGCAGGAAAAGTTCAAGTACACAGAAAGTAATCTCAACTCTCTGGCTGTGGTCCTTAGAAACCTTGATTTATAGTCAGTTGGGGCTCTACCATGTTGCTTTATTTATTTTATTTTTAGAAAAGGAATGCATTATACACACACACACCTTCCTTGCCTTTAAATATGTCAATATCTTCATCAGAAAAGCTACGATTTATCATTAAATAGATAGATTAAATTGCCAATAAGTAGCAGTTATTGCTCCCTTTGACCAGCTGTTTCTTTGCTGTTAATGTGAATTGACCCTGACTGACCCAAATTAAAGTACAAATTTCTACAATTTACAATCCTACAAAAGTGCAGAATGAAATAAAAAGAATAATTATATTTTTTCACTATTAACTACACTGGAATACAGATTGTCACATAATTATCTACATTTTTATAACCTTGAGACAGAATTACAAGACATTTTAAATCCGCCTGGAGGCATTTTCAAGACATAGTGCATAAAAAATGTTTTACAATCATGTAAGTTACCTTTAGGTAAGAATTAAGAATCTCTATGGATACAAAATGGAAAATATAAGTCCTCTGCCACTGTTATCTTTTTATCTATCTTGCAATTTTTCTTCTGATCAAGTACAGGACGGAAAATGAAGAAGGAACAGCCTATATGCCAAAGAATTAATTTCAATGTAGCTGAAGAAAAAGGGATTACAAAAGATGCCATTACTCTTGGAGAGTACTTACTACATGGCCCTTGGCCTCAGTATAAAAGTGGGTGTTATATCACCTCTGACTTAAATAACCCTGCCACTTACCTCTTACCTTTTCACAGGCATTTCCAGATGTGAATTGAATTTATAAATTCCCACATCTCATAGTTTATTTTATAACTTGAGTTATCCCATGTTAACTCATCTAGAAGGATGTAAAATATTATTCTTTGTGTATTTGGGATGAAATCAAGAAGCCATATTTAGGTCACAGTTTTAATGTTGTGATTTAGTCCAATATTAGATTGCAATATTAGATGGCTAAATATTGTGCCTCTTGGAAATATCTTCTCTAAAATTTCAGATACGTGTATATTCTGAAGTCATTTTTTGGATTAATCAATGAGTGGTTAATCAATAGATAACAACAATTAATCTGCTGTATTCATGTTAGTTAAAATAACATGAGGCAAAAAAGGCAAAGTTAAATACAAATAAGTGTCAAATATTTCTATTCTAGTTTTCACTTAATTATGGCATGAACTTTGGATAGAAATCATAGCACCATGTCAACCTATGAGCAAGTTTTATTAATGATTAATGGTCTACTATTCAATTAAAGTAGACTGAACTGGGACAAGAGAGATTATCAAAAAAAAAAAAAAAAAGCTTGAGTTGCTAACTTTTGCAGGTACATTTCCATGTCTAGTCTGTGTGGATTTTTCAGTGGCTTCAAGTTCTAAGTTGGGAAATTACACAATATCATCATAAATTAGAGTCAGCATTGAATACTTTCTAGGTCATTTGTCATTGCATGGTATTTACTTTTTTCACAATTAATTCTTTTTAAAAAAAACATATTTTAGTCAAATTTTATATAATGATCCTTGCCTTTTGTCAGTTTGCAATTACTGAAAACGTCTTCATCCAGCCCTTTATTTTTGACCTGTTACCAGAAAAAGAATGCTTTAGGCAATTGCAAACTGGCAAGAAGAGATAAGCTGTTTGATAAAATATAAGTAGCTGGATTTTATGTAATTAAAATGATCTTAAAGTCTCAATCTTTTAATGGAAGAATTGAAAGCTTTAAAAGCATTATCACTAACTGGTAACACTGTTTTGCTTTCTTCCATATTACCATGGCTTTACTACTTATTTTGCTTTTTATTTTTAATTCTGAATTACTACTATCCCTATATTTTTTGGAAGGACTTGATTCTCTTCATTCCATTTTCACCCTACCCCATTAATTTGGGAGTTCAACAGTTCTTTTTATTTTCACTGCTGCGTATCTTCTAATTTAATCTGGGTTCCTTAAAAGGCAGTATGTGAGGCAAAAATTATAGGGCAACACTATTGGTGAGTGTAATCTCAGGAAAGCATAAGTAAGAAAAAAATAGAATGAAATAGGGAGGCAGGAGTACATACCTGAGCTGGGCACAACTCCTTGACAAGTGAAGGAAAGGAAAATGTATGATCTCCCATCCCTTTTTTCAAAGTTTTCCCCATGGCGTGTAACTCCTGTAACAGTTCTGAGTTGCTCATTTGTAGTGCTAAGCAGGCTCCAAAATGGCAGCTAGAGCAAGCAGCAGAGGTGCAAGGCAAGATGCTATGGCCATAGAAAGGAGATCCCCAGTGCTATTAGTGCAGAGGCTCTTCCAAGACTCCCAGTACTCCCATCTCACCAGTAGATGACAGCAGCTGCAGTAAAGCTCTGCCACCCTAGGCCATTGTCAAGACCACTTTGCACAAAAGCAAAGCAGAAACTGAGACCTGGGATGGCTAAAACAAACGGATACATCTTCCCATCCTAACCTGTCCTACTTTACCAGTTTCATATTTAAATTAATTACTCTTAAACCAACAGAAAAATATTTTACGTCCTCAAATCACCTTGCCGTGTTAATAAAATCTTTAGAACTCTTCCTCATTCTTTCTCCCAACACTCACCCCTCTGATTCAAGTTTTTCTAAAGTAGCAAGATTTTTTTCAATGTCTCTTGCTTTCCTATTCCTTATATTTACAAATTCAAAGACACAATTTTCGTCCTTTGTAACTATATGTAATCATAATATTGATCTCTCATGTTTCTTCCTCTTCTTTATCTCCTATATTGTACTGCTTTGAGTTTCATTTATTTGCAGCCCTTTCTCAAGCATTTCCCTCAAATTGGGTACATAGGAAAAATGATCTCTGTGTTTGTGGTGTGTCCTTCATACCAACTGCATCACACTGAGTCCTTTCAATTGAACAGTCTTTATTGTTTTGATGGGAAAGTTTTTCCTTTATTATTTCTCTTCCCTATATTTTTATTGTCCCCTTAGAACTTCTATGATTTACACATAAGTTCTCCTGGATCTAGATTCTAAATTTCAACTTCCAAGATCTTCATTCCTTTTTGATAGCATCAGTTGCTTATGGAGTAGGCTTCTCCTGGAGACTTCAGCCACTACAGGCTCCTCACAGCTAACCCAGGGCTTGTGAAGAATCCATATTTCTGCATACCTGCACCCCATCATGTCCTCAACAAACTGGCAGAGCTCAGCAATTAAGAACTTCTGCAATAAGCTGTTTATTCATGATATCCATTTTTTCATATATCTTCTTCATGAGTAGCATTTCTCACTCAACAGTGATCATAGTTCTTTTCTTTTGTCTAGTTTCTTCATTTTCTTTAAAATCATATTTTCTGACCCACAAGGTGATTTAATTTGTGAGAGGGTGGAGCATTTCTATAATTATGTTTTTAAACATTATCAATATTAATATTTTTTCTTGACAGTCTCCTTATGTTCCTTTATTTGTTCTACCTCAGCAGACTTCACTAGTTTTTGGGTTCTTAGCTTGGCCTTTATTCCTCAAGTTCCTTGGCTTCTGATTAGAACTTTTCTTTTGATTACTCCCAATCAGGTGTGCCCACAGCACTCATCAGATAAACATTTGGGGATAATCTGTAGCAGTGTGAGCTAACAAATGGAAGGAACCACCATGTTTTTGTCCTATAGGGTCAGGGGTGAATAACTTGGGAATCTGGCAACTTTCTGTTAAGGCACAGGAATAAGACTTTCTACCAGTTAGGCCTTCCCACAGGCAGTGAGCACACAGACAATCCTCTCCCAGCCACGTAGACACATTCACTCCAGAGTGCATTCCTGCAGCAGGTCTGCTGGCCCAGAGGGCTACATGGTCCTTTCCTATGACCATGTCTGGTAAGACACATGCAAACCACTGCAGTCCCCTGAAAAGAGCCTAAAACATACCCACTTCATCTCAACTTTCATCTCAGATGCTCATGACTTAATTATCTTTTCCACTGCAGCCGCCTCTCTGTGTCTTTGCTGTACTATAGTGTTTTATTTCAAGGAAACTTGTTGCCAGAAACAGTTTCTTTCCCATGTAAGAGTGTTGGCCAGATTAATAAATTCAAGATCTAGAAAGGAAGGATATCTGAAAATAGATTACTGGATTATAGTGGGGAATGTACAATAAAAGCCTGCACAAAGCAGAAGACTTCTTCTGAAGAAGGTAAATTCAGAGAAATCTCTATTAGAAACATGGTATCTAAATGGGATTTTGAAGAAGAACTAGGATTCTTTTTAAGAATATAATTAAATGAAGGGTGAAGAGACATTATATTTGGATGCCAGGAAATCATAAAATATAGCTATCATTCATAGATTAAATAATATTCTCTGTCTTAGTTAAAGTGTATGGTACTCTGATTAATCACTTAATATACATAAAAGGTCTAAGGTATTGCCATTCATACACTAATATTTAGAGTAATTAATTCTACGATAAGCAACTGTGCTGGTCTGAAAGGATGTATGTCCCCTAGAAAAGCCATGTTTTAATCTAAATCCCATTTCATAAAGACAGAATAATCCCTATTCAATTCTGTATGTTTGAAACTGTAATCAGATCATCTCACTGGAGATGTTATCCAATCAAGAGTGGTCGTTAAGGTGGATTGGGGGAAATGTGCCTCCACCCGTTTGGGTGGGTCTTGATTAGTTTCTGGAGTCCAATAAAAGAGGGAATATTTTGGAGAATGAAAGAGATTTGGAGAGAGCAGAGAATGCTGCAGCACCACGAAGCAGAGAGTCCACGAGCCAGTGACCTTTGGAGATGAAGAAGGAAAATGCCTTCCAGGGAGCTTCATGAAACAGGAAGCCAGGAGAGAAAGCTAGCAGATGATGCTTTGTTCGCCATGTGCCCTCCCAGCCAAGAGAGAAGCCCTGACTGTGTTCGCCATGTGCCTTCTCACTTGAGAGAGAAACCCTGAACTTCATTGGCCTTCTTGAACCAAGGTATCTTTCCCTGGATGACTTTGATTGTACATTTCTATAGACTTGTTTTAATTGGGACACTTTCTCGGCCTTAGAAATGTAAACTAGCAACTCATTAAATTCCCCTTTTTAAAAGCCATTCTGTTTCTGGCATATTGCATTCCGGCAGCTCGCAAACTAGAACAGCAACAAAAGCCTATAAACATGACTTAACTCATAATTATTGTATCTGTCTCTGGTTATATCAAACTTTTTTATTATTGCAGAGGAAAATTGTGACTTTCCTTCTCCAGTTTTCTGGAGTACTCTAAAGAGTACTTACATATAAATATAATACCCTAATTGTTAAGAAGAATCATGCATTGCTTCCATTATTCGAGACCCTTCTTACACTTGTGTATATAATATTTTAATATTTTGCACTATTTGTGCTAAAGTACATTAATTGAGAAAAATTATTCCTACCGTAAATAGACATATAAGTAAATTATAGCCTACTTTCAGAGCAGGTTTTTTTTTTTTGCATGCTGTATAACGGGGGTCATATTTCATTCTTTTCCCATCTGAGTATCCCGCTACTTCAGCACCAGTTGTGGAATTTTTGTTTGTTTTTTTGTTTTCTATTTCTTTTGTTTGTTCGTTTTGGGGAAGTGCATGGGCTGGTAATTGAACCCAGGTCTCCTGCATGGCAGGTGAGAGTTCTACCACTGAACTACCCCTGCGCCCTTCAAAGAGCATGTTTAATTTGTGGTTTCTCCTATTGTCATTTGGTACTTGATATCTTGTTCATTCTAGAAATTTAAAAACATTCCTGACAACAAAACAACTGACTCTATTCCCTTTCTAAAATGTGGCCCTGAATGAAGGGAATAACCATAGTAAATGTGAAGGGGGATGACAATGGAGGCATAGGGTGACCTAATTCCCCTTTATGTTTATGGCCTTGTAAAGTCTAGGATGTAGCTTCTCGGTTGTTTTCATTATTATGGGCTAGACAGAGGAGAAATTATCTTTAGTGTGCAGTTTCAGGGCATGAATCACACTTTACCAGCCATTCTTGTCAGCCCATAATATAAACTAATCTTCTAATAAGATGCTCTGTCCATCGATACAGTTCAGCCAAGTGCAAAGTGTTTTGAGACTTAAGAGAAAATGATTATCTTTCTCTGAGGTGACCCTTTAACCCAAACTACAGTCCAAGTTCATCTGTGTGTTTCACCAGCAGGTCTATTAACATTGGTTTCAGAGAAGAGTAGAGAGTATTACCACAAAGCATTATTGGGCTGGATTTCCATTATAAAATAACAACAAATAATCTGCACAGTGTAAACAGGTTTTGACTGCCTAGAGAGCCAGTGTGAATGACTGAGGGTTAGAAAGCATCTATCTTTCTCAGAAGACTTGTCTGTGTTTTATAAATACAATAAATAACACTTCATATTCCCCTTTGTTGTCTATTTTTAAAGATGGGCCCCTTTTTTGTTTCTTGAAAATGATTAAACTTCCTCTTGATATATTTGACAAGGAAAGTGACTTGTATCGCATATTTTAATTTTATCCTCCATATTTTCATTTAGTCCAATGTCTCGATACATCACAGAGCTTTTCTTATTTGCAGGAAATCTATGTTGAATCAATACACACACACACACACACTCACATCATACTCAACCATACATGGTAAGAAAAAAATTGGCTAGCAAAACAGCATTTTATGAATAATTAAGAGTAATTCCTAAATAGCACTGGAATTAAATGCAAATGAGTTTTGAAAGTGCTTTATATATTTTAGTCTCTTAAATATTTCAGCACAGTCTTCAAGGTTTTATGTGAACTGTTATTGTTATTTACAACCCACTTTCTTACATAAAGAAACTTCTACCCAGACTCTTTGTATTTTCCTGCAAATTCCTGATTAAGAGTGCCTGAATGATTTTCATTGAATTCTTTGGAGCTGTTATATTATTTCGTGCATTAGATGACTTCCTTATATGCTGATGTCCTGATTTTCACTTTCGGGAACACACAGCTTGGGATAAGTGAAAAAGAAACCAACAGCAATAACACATTGTTAAATAACTACATAAAGCTTCAATAAATAATGAAAACTAATAATAACAACTTATTGATTGTCCATAGTTCTTTGACTTTTGAGAGGTTTCCTTCTCTTTGAGTTTGTACATTTGTTTAAAAAGAAGGAACATTCTCATTATGACTTATTGACCTTTGTCTGCATGCCCTACAATAAGGGAGTTGGACTCCTGAATATAGAACAAAATTAAAATTGCTAAGTATCTAATAAAAAAGCAAACCTACTTAAAACTCACTTAATTGGGTACAGTATTTTTAACTAATTATAAATAATAATTAAAGTGGGTTATCTCACAAAAATAACAGGCATTTTTTTCTCTGCTTCTAAAAATGTTGATTTTCACATAAAGTCAAGAAATGCCTTTGGCTGACTTCACTCTGTGTGCATTTTTTCATTTAGGGCAACATCAAAGTCCCATTACAGCTGTTTAGTGTGTCTCTCATATCAAGCTATAGTTGTTTGAGAAAACATATGCCAAAATAAAAGTACTCTCTCTGCACAATCTATGCCAATAAGGCACTGATAATCAGGCCAATCACTTAATTACAAGTTCGTACTTCTATTCCCACTGAGATGTGCCAATTAAAAGAATTTGATTTTAATTCCAAACAACAAATTAGTCCTAATTACTTTATGCACTGCCTGCTTTGATTTTTTTTAATGTTGTTATATATATTTTTAATCCATGGTCTGTAAAGTATTGTGAATCAACAAGCATATTCATTGCTGCAGCTACAGATCACGATTTCAGAAGTGAAGCTAGGTCTACCTTCTCAGAATAAGCTTGTGTCATTATCAAGGTAATTTGAACTGAATAAATAACAACTATAGATCATTGATTGCGAAGGCCCAAATAGGTTGTCTTATTCTCTTGAGTTAAAAAAAAAATGCATAAAACTCTACTTTAGTGTAAAATCAATATCATTGGATGAAATGAATTATGTCATTTGAAATACTAACAGTAAGGCAAGGAGACGGTGGCTCAGTGGCAGAATTCTCACCTGCCATTCCAGAGACCCAGGTTCGATTCCTGGTGCCTGCTCATGCAAAAAAAAAAAAAGCTAAGGCAGATCATGAACATGTTGACTACATTCATTTTTCAGTGTATCGCAACTTAATCCCATTACTGCAGAAACTGTGTGCTTCAGTTGCACTGTAAAAACTGATTGGCGAGTTAGCATCTTAATGAGCATCTGTAAAAAATGATACCTAGAATTTTCCTAAGGTACTACTTAAAGAAAAAGGACTCCTAGCTTTTCAGTTGTCACTTAATTTCAAAGTTCGTGACTTTTCCCTTCAGCTAAGAGGTCAGAAGATGGCAATGCTGAAGAAGTGAAGATGTTTAATGGAAAGACAGGCCTTGTTTCCGCAAAGGCATTCCTGTCTCTTGGAGATACTGTCAACTTGTACAGGGAATTTGCCTACAGGACAGAGAAGTATAAGGTCCCTAATCAAATGAAGTAATGACTATAGGATGAGCGAACTGATGAAAATTGTGGAAATCAGAGCTTATATTCAGACGCTAGTTTAAAGGAAAGGAAAAGAAAAAAAAAGTACTGCATCCTTCCTTCCACCTGCAGACTCTAGAGATAAATTTTAAAACTGAAGAAATCTCTCTCAATTGTACTCAAAATTCAAGATGTAATTAAGCTTTACTCTTTCAAGGTACCTGCCTTTCTTATAATATATCATATATATTATTCCAAATATTATGAGACATAGGTGGATATCATCTTTTGAAATGTTTGAATCTGAATTATAATTTAATAGAATATTACTAATTAACAGGAAAGGGAGGGCTAGAAATGGAATACATTTAAGCACTAATCTTCACATTAAAACTGAAGACCATGAATGAAACTTGGATGAAAAATATATCAGATATAACCAGATTCAGAAAAGAAAATAGAAAAGGTAAGCCACCTCTTTTCACTGCAGATTCTTTCTCTAACCAAGAGATTTTGAAGAAACTCAAGAATCTCTTATACTGTATGGAATGATGTAGCAGAGAAAAAAGGAACTTACTTTATCTACCACTGTAGAGAGATTCAAATCGTGTTTATTACTCTTGCATTTTTATTTTTATTCAAGTCTTGATTTTAGACATTTCAGAATCGGACACCATAGGCAAAAGACTTGTAAAGGAAGTTCAGAGAAGCATAACAGAAAGGATTAAAAGAATATAGATTTTGACTTAGGAAAGAAGATTAAAGAAGCTAAGTCTCTATAACTGCGCAAACAGATGAAAAAGGGTGAGATGATAAATGCCTACAAATATTTGAAAAGTATAAAGAACATGGTGGACACCTCAATAATCAACGAGGTAGGATTTTAAAGGTACATAGTGAACAAATAGGTTAAATTGAAATGAGAAAATTTGGACAAAATGTCATTGGGAAATAACTATTCCAGGGATAAGACTCCATGATTCCAGAAAGAGCAGTATGCTTGCTACTTACAAGGTGATGCTCTCTGCTCACCTCTCCCCTGCTCTACATACACACACTAATATCAACATAGACACATTCTAAAAAGAAACATATAAAAGAGGCTTGCTCAGAATTCGATAGAATAGCACAGGATTTCTCAATCAAAAATCCACGTTGCCTTTATTCCATTTTAGCAGATGGTTACATTTACCTCTTAATACATAAGAATTGCAATTCTCCATCAAACATGTATCTATAGAACCTGGGAAACTGGATGAAATGTAGTACGAAGAAATACACTTGCAGGATCAAAGGATTTCTGGGCTTAAGGGAGTTTAAAGAATATTTTATGCAAAGATACAACTGTTGCAAAAGAATCAGCATCCTGCCAAATGCCTACGAAACCTCTGCATAAACCTTTTACATAACCAGAAATTTTCAGGTCCTGGGACTGTCCATGTTGTCTACAGACTTCTCTATTATACAGCTGTTATGTTAAAAGATGATTCAGGATTCAAATTCCAAGCTCAAGCTCTACATGAAGGACATGAAAGTTTCTATGTATGCCCTCAATTAAACTCCTATTTCTTTTAGATATAGAGTTGAAATTTCTGAAAACCAGATCCAGAGTCTCACTATGCAAATGGCTGAATTACAATATAAATTGAATTCTCACCCTTGTAAGGTATTTGCTGTTGAAGTGGGGGCATTGATGGGAAAGGAAAAGGATACTGAAAATTAGAATGAGGTCATATGATCTGATAATGATGATGGTGGGGATTTTGAAACCTTAGATTCTGCTAAGTCTTCTTTGCCAGATTAATCTATATTGGTCTATGCTGAGGAATCTGCCACCCAAACTCCAGCGTGTCTTTAGGAATTAGATACCCAACCTCTAGTTGGGTCTCAAGAAAACTTGACCTGGTTTATACACATGCAAAATATACAGGTACCCCTTGAAAGTGCATAGCTGCAGCACTGCAAATCCATTCTAGGACATCCCTGAAGGAGAGTGGTGAAGGAAAATCCTTGCAGTGGGCAGAAATTCAAGCAGCGCACTTGTTGTTCATTTTGCTTGGAAAGAGAAATGACTGGAGGTACATTTGTGTACAGATTCATGGGCTGTGGCCAAGGGACTTGGAAGGAACATGATTGGATAATTGGTGGCAAAGAGGTCTAAGGCAGAGAGGTATGTGGGTAAACTTTTCTGAATTGGCAACAAAAAAAAGATATTTTGTCACTATGTGAATACTCACAAGAGGGTGGCATCAACAGAGGAAGATTTTAATAACCAACTGGATAGGATGGACTGTTCTCCAGATACCAGTCATCCTCCTGCCCCAGCCACTCCTGCCATTGCCCAATAGGCTCATGAACAAGGTGGTCATGGTGGTAGGGATCAAGGTTCTGCATGGGCGCAGCAATGTAGACTTCTACTCACAAAGTACTACCTGGCTCCTGCCACTGCTGAGTACCCAGTCTGCTAGCAGCAGAGACTAATACCCAGTCTCCAATGTGGTGCAATTCTCTGAGGTGACCAGCCTGATACTTGAGGCAGGTTAATTACATTGGACCATTCCCATCACTAAAGAGGCAGTGTTTTGTTCTTACTTGAATAGACACATACTCCAGACGTGCATTTGCCTTTCCTGCATGCAATTCTTCTGCCCAAACTACCATCTTTGGACTTACAAAAAGCCTTATCTACCATCATAGTATTCCACACAGCATACTTCTGATCAGGGAACCCTTTTCACAATAAATGAAGTGGAGGAATGAGCACTTGCTCATAAAATTCACTGGTCTTACCATGTTCCCCATCATCGCGTCATTGATAGAACAGTGGAATAGCCTTTTGAAGGCTCAATTGCAGTGCCAACTGGGGTGGCAATACCTTGCAGGGATGAGGTGATAATGTTCTCAAGGAAGTGCTATGTATTTCAAATCAGCATTCAGTCTATGGTGCTATTTCTCCCATAGCCAGGTTTGGCATCCAAGGGGTAGAAATGGGAATAGCAGCACTCACCATTACTTCCAGTTATCCACTAAGAAATGTTTGCCTCCTGTCCCCACAAATTTATGCTCTGCCTGTATACAGTTTAGAGCTCCCAAAGGAAGAGTGCTTCTACCAGAAGACAAAAGAATAATTCCATTGAACTGTAATCAGAGTCATGTTGACAAGGAGTGGAGTGTGATGGTAAATTTCATGCATTAAATTGGTTAGGTTTTGATAACTATTTGTTCGGTCAAGAAAACACTGACATGATTGATACTTGAGATTATTTTCATGGACTTAAATCATTAGTCTGTTAACTGTACTTATGGCTGATTATATCCAAAATTAACAAAAGATATTGTCTTCAGCAAGAGGAGAAATCTCATCCAATCACTAGAAGGACTTAAAAGGAGAAATGATGATTTCAGCAATCAGAAAGAAGAATTTCCATGTCTACTTTAGCCATCCAGCTTTGCCTGGGGAATTCAATGTCACCATCAAGTTCCTGACTTGCAGCTTGTGCTGCAGAATTTGGGCTTGTTAATCCCATTAATCACATGAACTAATTCCTATAATAATGTATGAGTTATATGTGTGTCTGGATATGTGTGTGTGTGTATATGTGTGTGTGTGTAGTCTGTTGGTTTTGTTTCCCTGAAGAACTCTATTACAGTATACTTTACAAATTCAAATTCAAACTATTCAGGAAAAAATGATGAGTAAGACTCATGTATGAAGTTGTACATAAATAGAAACAATTTTTTCAGGTACAACATCAGTCAAAAGATTATTTTAAATATGATTGCTTAATCAATATAATCCCTAGTTGCCCTAACATTCATCTCATATGAGGATTATCTATTTAATATATAGGCTATGAAGAGATAACTTATGAAATCCATTGGACAAATAGTTTTGTTTAAAAATTAAAACAATCTTACATAATAAAGAAAAGAAATCTTAAAAAGATCTATTGTAGACATGCAGAGAACTATGGTTCATATTATATATGTCTGTATTTATGGTAAACATATACAGATGCACATGATAACCAGACATGTAAATATTAAACTGAGAACAAGAAGGTGTTCAATTTTCTCATGAGAAGATTCATTTTTAAATTAATATTGCATGATATCCATTAAGAGTAAAGTTCAGGTCTGGTGTCTAGAAACCTTGTTCTGACTCAGTCATTGTTGATTTAGGATGTAATTGATACTCCTCGTCATGGGTGACCCATTGTTGCAGTGAGGAAACTGCATTACATCATTTGAAATTATCTTCCTGTCCATATATTCTATGAGATTTAAACTTATTTAACCTACAAGTGTTGAGTTCCATTCATCTGAAACAACTGTTTTGTAAATCATTATGACTGCATCATTGATGTGCAATATTTTGAATGTAAATACTGCCATTTTAAAATATATAATTGCTTGTTCTTTTCAAATGCATTAACATTTTAGAATCTTGTAATTTTGTTAATTGAATATAATGAAATTTTAAGTGGTTTAATTAATTCTCATTCCTTGAAACTTGGACAATTAAGTTTTATATTCATTAAGGTTCTATTTTGGGGGGTTATGTTTTTTACTTCCCTGCAATGGATTATGTAATATTCAAATGTCGACTCTCTTTAGCTTGTGAAAGTGATATTTATCAAGTATTGGATGGTGTAATTCTACCAGTACTATCTAAATTGTGAAAATGCCACACCATCTCAGCATCCCAAATGAAAGGATATATATTTGCTTTGGCTGAGAATTTTCTTCAAGTTAAATGGCCTAAGAAAATGCATGAAAATGTGCAATGGTATATATAAAATATCTTGAATTTCCCTTTGTTCAGTCAGCTGTATAAACTTTGGAAAAATGCAAACTGACATTGCATGATTCCAAGGAGAACCTATTCAGCCCGGCGAAGACTCCTTCCTGGCCACAACATTTTGATGTTATGCATCTCTGTGCTTAGTTTCTAAGTAACACTATAACGTCCTTTGATAAAATACAGAGTTTCAATCTAATCTGCCCGCTTACACAATCGGTGTTCTTCTCTACCTTTACAGCATAACCTTAGATGAAGTATCCTTAGATGAAACTAAGGAAGTGGGTACCACTGGAGCTTCCTGTGACTTTAGAGAACTTCTCCAAAATGTCTTCATTAGATTTTAGTGGCAAAAGCATGTCTATATATTTTGGTTGGACTTTATGATGTATAAATAAAATTGTTTTAAAAAGAACAGAGAGAGGGCGGGCCACGGTGGCTCAGTGGCAAGAACGCTTGCCTGCCATGCCAGAGGACCCGGGTTCGATTCCCGGTGCCTGCCCATGTTAAAAAAAAAAAGAACAGAGAGAAACAAGTGCTAGAGAAAATGTGGAAGAAGAGATGTATTTATTCACTGTTGGGAGGGAAACTGAGAAGTGCAGCCCCTTGGAGGGCAGTGTGGTGGTCTCACAGGAGGCTGGGGGCGGGGGGTTGCCATATGATCCTGAAACCCCATTGCTCAGTATATACCTGGAGGAACTGAGTGTGGTGACCGGAATGGATGTTTACACACTGGTGTTTACAGTAGCAGTGTTTCCAATCCACAATGAATGGAGGTGGCCTAAGGGTGCAATGACTAAGGAATGGAAGAAGGAACTATGGTGTATACATACAAGGTACTACTGAGTGGCTGCAAAAGGGAATGAAGTTGTGAGGTGTGCAACTAGGTGTGTGAACCTTAAGGATGGTGTGTTGAATAAAATGTCAGGAACAAAAAGACAAATATTACCATGCCTCAATCATATGGACTAACTATAATATTGTCGAGAACATGGGTTATCGGGTTGGGTTCTGTTGTAAAGGGTCCTGGATGGTAAGCTCATATAGCAGTCACATATATTCAGGAGTTGTAACTGTTATATCTAATTTCTGAGATACTGCACTGTTTATTTATAACTTGGTCATTCCCAGAAACTTTGGGTATATATTTGACACCTGAGACTCAGAGTTAGAACTCTGAAGCTGTGAGAGTCAGCAGTACCCGTTACAGGAACTGTTTAAAAAGTTGAAAAAGTAATCAGACTTTGAGTAGAGATATGACTGAAGCTAAATCAGAATACAGGATAAAAGATGATATGGTCCATATTTTAAAACTTCAAGTTCTGTGCGAAACCAAAGGGAGAGACATTTATTTGATGCAAAATTTATATTCTGGGTAGTGCATTTCCTAATTTAACTTTTATAGTCAGTTTAGTTGAACACCATAAGTACATGGAATCTTGAATAGGGTGTGAGATCATATTGGTTTGTTCAGGTTACTGCAATGTCCCAATATATCCAGAGTAATTTGGACAGTGAACAGAGTAGTATTTGCAAGGTCCTTTTGGAAACTGGGGAAAAATGGGGAAATATTCAACTTCCCATTTGGAGAATTTCTGATATTCTTGCAAACAGTGGGGCAATCAATTCAATAGACTGAGCCTTTGATCATTTGGTTCACCTCTATGAACCTTATTCCTACAAGGGATAGACTAAGCCTACTTAAAATTAGGCCTGAGTCACCCCCAGAGAACCTCTTTTACTGTTCAGATGTGGCCTTTCTTCTAAGCCAACTCAGTAAGTGAATTCACTGCCCTCCTCCTGCGTGGGAATGACTTCCAGGGGTGTAAATCTCCCTGACAATGTGGAACAGAAAGCCCAGGATGAGCCCAGATCCAGCATCAAGAGATTGAGAAAGGCTTCTTGACCAAAAGGGGAAAGAGAGAAATGAGACAAAATAAAGTTTCAACGGCTGAGAAATTCAAACAGAATCGAGGGGTTATCCTGGAGGTTTTTCTTAAGTATAATGTAGATCTCCTTTTTTAGTTTATGATGTGGTGAAGCATTTGGAGGGGAGTACCTGAAATTGTAGAGCTGTGTTCCAGTAGCCTTGATTCTTTAAGACAATTGTATAAAGATATAAGTTTTGCAATGTGACTGTGGAATTATGAAAACCTCTCGTCTGTTGCTCCTTTTATCCAGGGTAATGGACAGATGAGTAAAAAAGAGTATGGGTAAAGAATAAATAAATAATGGAGGGAACAAAGGGTAAAATAAATTGGGTGGATGGAAATACTAATCGTCATTAAAGGGAGGGATATGGGGTATGGTATGTATGAGTTTTTTTCCTTTAATTCTTTTTGTGGAATGATACAAAGTTTCTAAAAAGTGATCATGGTGATGAATACACAACTATATGATGATATTTGAGCCATGTGTTGCACACAATATATGGAATATATGTGTGTGAAGATTTATCAATAAAAATGTTTTTTACAAAAAAGAACTTCCCAACTGCTTGGAATCCAGGTCATACTCTGAGTGATTGCAACCCCAACTAAAAAGTTGCCCATTTTCACAGTGAATGTGAACAATTTCACTTAGAATGTTGTCACTGGCAATTGCCCCTATCTCTATTCACTCCTGCTTTCTTTCTCCTCTGAGTAATTTTGGTAAATAAGAAATTCTTTTTTCTTTTAAAAAGGTTGTACCTTTGCAGCTCTCTACTAAATCTCTTCCACTACTGTTAATGAAGGCATTATAGAGCTTGATTTCAAAGCTTCCATTTCCAATAGACATAGTCATTCTAGAAAGAAAGTTACAAAAATTGTTTTAAATTAAAGAAGGAAGATTTTTAAAAGGAAAATAACTGGCAGGAACTTGCAAAATTAATCCTGAAAATATTATTTCCTTATCTTTTCAATGATTTCCCTTGCAATTCCATATGTGTTTCTTAACTCAGTAACGTTGTCATCACAGCATTCGCTTGAGGAATACAGATTTTATATCAAAATCACATCAAAATGATCTTTAACCAGCTGATACTCATTTCACACAACATAAAAATAAGTATGGTGATATTTAAAGATTAAAAGAAATAATACACATTAAAAACATTATTCTGAAAAGAATTATGTGCCAAAAGAAATACAACTAGTTTATTATAATCAATATATTTTGATAAGCTAAAATGAAAAGTTTTAATCTATAAAGAATCTCAATTTTTCCCTTGTCTATAGCCTACAAAGAGCAAAAACTAGCTTAAGTCCTTTGTTTCATTCACTTAATCCTTCCACAGTTGAGTAGGACAGAATACATAAAGATCTTTGCACAGATTTAAATGATTTCAGTTTAATATATGATTAGCTCAGATATCAGCCATTGTAAATTCATAGTACTTATATAACAAAAAGGAAAGCGAATATTTGATACTATTATGGAAGAACTAAGGGTATAACTACATACTTAAGCCATAGTTAAATACTGAATACCGTAAGGAAATGATTTTCAAATTGTTTCAATTAAGCCTTCTTTTCCCAACATTATTTAAATAGGACTGGTGCCTTGATCTGAAATATGAATATGTAAAAATACGTTGACTGAGTCTGCAAGATGTGAAATTTAAGAAATCTATACGCTTTCATTTACTTACAGAAATTAAAGCCATTACACTTTTTTTCTTTGATAATCTTTGTGCAAAACCTAGACTTTACCAAAAACAACACAGCCAAATATAAATACTTTTCAATATAATGTTAACTAAAGTGGATATTTGGCAGTGTATTAGTTTTCTGTTGCTGCATATCAAATTACCAAAAACTTAGTAGCTTTAAACAACACACTCTTATTATCTCAAAGTCTCTGTGTCCAGGCACAGCTTAGCGGATCCTGTATTCAGGGTCTCATGAGGCTGCATTCTAGGTGAGGATCATGGCTGCATTTTCATTTGGAGACATGACTGAGGAAGAGTCCACTTCTAAACTCATTTAAGTTATTGACACAATTTCTTTGCAGCCCTATGAATGGGACCCTGGCTTCTGCTGCCTTCCACAAGAGGCCGCCCTCAGCTTCTGGGCGTCATCTGTAGCTCCCAATCCATGCTCAAGGAGAAGGGCAGATACTAGGAAGTGAGAATCATGGATATCATAAGGTGTGTATGCCACAGTTAGCAAAATCATATCTATTTCCAGCTTAAGAACATGTAGATAAATTAGAAATAAGATAGGGAGAGTACAGAGAATAGAAAGCTTCAGCAAAAAGTTCATATGATAGAATGATGTTCTGACCACATTTTCTTTAAAATCATGCCATCAGATTTAGTGAAATGGTCACTCGTGAGTTCATGGGACATGATGCTAAATACAGGAACAGAATTCAGTTGTTGAATCCCTCTCTCTCTCACATGAATGTGTGCATTTGGGTGTATATAAACAGAGACACAAACAGGTGTATCATCGGAATGCCATGTTGGGGTAGACAAGTGAAATAATTGTCATTAATTTGTTCACATCTCAAGTGTCTCCCTCATACCATCTAACTTATAAAGTTCCTTCCTACACTGATTTTGTTCTTGGCCACGTGACTTACTCTAACCAATGCTATAGTAGCAAATGTCAAAAACAGAGGTTTGCTGGGTGATTATTCATTGGGTCTTGCTTTTCTGCCATTCTTTGAATCTGTCACCAAAAACTAGCTGATGGTGATTAGAGACTCATAGCCCATTTGCCCTACTTGCCCTATCTGTTAACAATCAACCCTGAGAAGCAGAGCTGCCCACCTGACCAGGAGCTGACTGTTGAGAAGCCTCCCTCCTGAGCCCATCCCAAACTGATGACCCACAAAATCATGTGCCAAACAAAAACTCGGTTTTTGAATCTACTAGGTTTAGGGATTTTTTTTCAGCAGTAAAAGATAGCCAATAAATATATTAAATTTAGTATACCCAGTAACAATAGACACACACATAATACATATACATATACATAAAATGATGTGTGTATACAATTCCAGGTCCATGGATATTACTTGATATTGATTGCATTTTAGAGGGAAGCTAAATAAAGTGGGGGTTCTCATACATATCCCATACATTACTCAATTATAACTTATTTTCTTTCTAGCACCAAAATGACTAGTATAGGACTGTGCCCAGCAAAGACCATCACTGAACAATGAAATATTGAAAAATATGTCTTTATAAATTAAAATATTTCCTGTTGTTCTCAAGAAGGAATTATTGTTGCCTGATTGCAGTGAGCAAGACTGTAATCAAAAGAGTTCTAACAAGAATTAGATTCCAGTCATTTTTAGTAACGAGGATATTACAGCTGCATTTACAGTTGTGTAAGAAAACAAAAATTTAATTAGCTATATTGTAGAAGAGGACACAGATGGAGATATTTTAAAAGATGAATAAAAAATTTGCAGTAGTTTTGCTTTTATGAGGAAAAGGGCTAAAATATCTCTCTGTGCTCTGCAGAAAGGAGTTGTGAATTTATCCTTGTACATTGATTAATTAAAAGCAAAGATGTTAGTAAGACATTTTTGAAGTATGTTCTCAAAGTAGGGAGGATGATTTATAAAGTTTGGCCTATCATAAAAGTTTTCTTCTATGTCATTAAACTGACTTTATGATTTAAATAAATGCATTCTGATTAAATGCAATCTATTTTGTATTTCCTTTTTATTTATTTAAAAGCATGTCAGATTGTCATCTTAACTGTGTCTATCTTTGCATTTATCAAGAAAATATCTGAAAACACATGAAAAATTAACTAACCATCCAGGTATTTAAATGGTAAGCATGTAATGTAATGACAAATACGTAAATGTTTAAGATCACTTTTTTTCTTAATAAGGCCTGTCAATACATTTATATAAGGATCGATGAGGCATTGAAAATAAAAAGTACTTAAGATATCCCCAAACTTCTTAATAATTACCAGATCCTACAGATCTTCATTTTTGTTTCCTAGGCTGTTTAAGCAGGTGCCATGAAAAGGTTTAGTTTAACAATGGTATTTCATTAGCAAAATTTTGTGGCTGGAAAATGTCCAAATTAAGGATCATCGAGCCAATACTTTCTTCCTGAACACTGCCTGCTGGGGATCCCTGGTTCCTATGCCACATGGCAAGGCACATGGCAGTGTCTGCTGGTCCCTCCCTTCATTTCTGTGTTTGATTGACATCAGCTTCTTGCTTCCATTGCTTTCACACTCTGTCTGAATTTCATTCTATTATAAAAGATTCCCGGAATAGGATTAGAACCCACCTGAATTGAGGTAGGTCACACCTTAACTGAAGTAACCTCATAAAAATCCCTACTTACAATGGACTTACATGTTAAGGAATGCATTTACTTTAAGAACATGTTCTTTTCTGAGGTACATAAAATTCTAAACCACCACAATCACGTTTCCTAAGGACTCACTAAATTTACTTTTTCCTCTCCATGTCTCTGTCACTGGCTTTGACTTGCTCCTCTTCACTTTTTCCATGGATTATACACTGGCTTTTTAAATTTTTCTCTTCTGCTGTTTCCTGATCTTTGGATGTCACACTGAAGCGAAATAAAATTACTAGTAATCAAGTAAACGCACTATCTTGTCTCATAACTTCATGCATATTGATTTGCTAAAATTTCCTTTGTTATTATTCATTGCATGATTTCTATCCATCTTCAAAACTTGATCTAAATATTACCAGCCATTTTATGAAGTAGTCCCTATGGGTAAAATCCTCTTCTCTTTGCATTTGCATCTTTTCTGCATCTCTGTTTATAACTTGTACAAATTTCTATTGCAATAGTTAGCACTCTATAGCAAAATTATTTTTATAGTTTTGTAACTAAATAGAATTTAGTTATATATATATTTCCATGCTCAAAGAGCCTACATGTTCCTTGAGAAAAACTTTGTCTCATTCATCCTTTTTCTTAATCGCTAGCACTTAGGACAGCACCTGGCATTAAGAAGATGCTCAATAAATGCATGTTAAATGGCTTCTGGGAAAAACAAATTGATCATTCAACCTGAATATTTCGATGTTTGTGAAGACAAAATCTTTTCACAGTCAAAACAGCATGAAGTGAAGCAGTAGTAGAAGCCTAAAATCTCAAAAAATAAAGCACTTTTTAAGTCACTTCTGTGCAGACTTCTAGAACTATATAGTATATTGCCTTGTTTTTTCTCAGGAATGCAATTCCAATAAATAAAATGTTATGCTTTTAAAGCCATAGGTTAATATTCAACTTATCTCTGTATCCCATCATAATGCTTAGTGATGCTATTTATCAAAATTAAATACTTTTAGGTCTTGTTTTCTTTTAATAAAGTTAGTCATTCATATATAACTGCTTTTAGATGCTCTTAATAACTTAAAACTGAAATCATGTCCTCCCTTGATTGTTATATAAAGAACAAATTATTCTATTTGATTAAGCATCTTCATGTTCAGATCAATGCAAGAGTATAGGGAAGTGGGAACTTAAACAGTCCTGTATTTTAAATAGGTACTGTGTGAACTAATGTTTCATCTATGAGTTTACAGGAACAATTTCTAGAAGAAGCTGTCTTCTTCAATGTATAATACCATGGCATATTATATTTTAAAAAATACATTTATGTACATGAATAACAAAACATGTGCTTTGCGGACTTTAAGGCATATTATGAAGCCACAGTGGTCAAAACAGCATGGTACTGGCATAAAGATAGATATATTGACCAATGGAATCGAATAAAGTGCTCAGATATAGACCCTCTCATCTATGGACATTTGATCTTTGATAAGGCAGTCAAGCCAACTCACCTGGGACAGAACAGTCTCTTCAATAAATGGTGCCTAGAGAACTGGATATCCATATGCAAAAGAATGAAAGAGGACCCGTATCTCACACCCTATACAAAAGTTAACTCAAAATGGATCAAAGATCTAAACATTAGGTCTAAGACCATAAAACAGTTCGAGGAAAATGTAGGGAAATATCTTATGAAACTTACAATTGGAGGCGGTTTTATGGACCTTAAACCTAAAACAAGAGCACTGAAGAAAGAAAGAAAGAAATGGGAGCTCCTCAAAATTAAACACTTTTGTGCATCAAAGAACTTCATCGAGAAAGTAGAAAGACAGCCTACACAATGGGAGACAATATTTGGAAACGACATATCAGATAAAGGTCCAGTATCCAGAATTTATAAAGAGATTGTTCAACTCAACAACAAAAAGACAGCCAACCCAATTACAAAATGGGAAAAAGACTTGAATAGACACCTATCAGAAGAGGAAATACAAATGGCCAAAAGGCACATGAAGAGATGCTCAATGTCCATGGCCATTAGAGAAATGCAAATCAAAACCACATTGAGATATCATCTCACACCCACCGGAATGGCCATGATCAACAAAACAAAAAATGACAAGTGCTGGAGAGGATGCGGAGAAAGAGGCACACTTATCCAGTGTTGGTGGGAATGTCAAATGGTGCAACCACTGTGGAAGGCAGTTTGGCGGTTCCTCAAAAAGCTGAATATAGAATTGCCATATGACCCAGCAATACCATTGCTAGGTATCTACTCAAAGGACTTAAGGGCAAAGACACAAACGGACATTTACACACCAATGTTTATAGCAGCATTATTTACAATTGCAAAGAGATGGAAACAGCCAAAATGTCCATCAACAGACGAGTGGCTAAACAAACTGTGGTATATACATATGATGGAATATTATGCAGCTTTAAGACAGAATAAACTTATGAAGCATGTAATAACATGGATGGACCTAGAGAACATTATGCTGGGTGAGACTAGCCAAAAACTAAAGGACAAATACTGTATGGTCCCACTGATGTGAACCGACATTAGAGAATAAACTTGGAATATGTCATTGGTAACAGAGTCCAGCAGGAGGTAGAAACAGGGTAAGATAATGGGTAATTGGAGCTGAAGGGATACAGACTGTGCAACAGGACTGAATACAAAAGCTCAAAAATGAACAGCACAATACTACCTAATTGTAATGTAATTATGTTAAAACACTGAATGAAGCTGCATCTGAGCTATAGTGTTTTTTTGTATGTTTTTTCTTTTTTTTATATATTTTTTGTATTTTTTTTTCTCTATATCATCATTTTATTTCTTTTTCTGTTGTCTTGCTATTTCTTTTTCTAAATCGATGAAAATGTACTAAGAAATGATGATCATACATCTATGTGATGATATTAAGAATCACTGATTGCATATGTAGAATGGAATGATTTCTAAATGTTGCGTTAGTTAATTTTTTTTTAATTAAAAAAAAAACAAAACATGTGCTTTGCCCAGTAACTTAATTTGGTGAGACTGTATGTTTTATGAATGTTTTAAGTTTAACTTTGTTTCTCTGTTGGTTTAAAATGGGTCTGTCTGTGACCTCTCTTTTTCTAAAGTTTCAGTGGCTTAAAAAACGAACAATGGTCAGTGCAGCTTCATTTGTGCCCCAAATGAAGGGCATTTTATTATGTAAATAAATGCACCTGAGAAATAAATCATTCATTATATTTCACAAGTTTTTAACTGACTGATACATAAATCTGTTAAATGTGCATATGATCCAGAAAATAGTCCATTTCATGTATTGGCTACAATTTTATTGACCTTAAGAATGAAAACTTTTGATTAAACTGATTAATATGATATGCTAATGTGAGAAAAGGATCTGAAATCTTTGGAATGATAAATTATTTTCTAATAGACTTTGCTAAATTCAGATTAAAAATATAGCTCTCGATTCTCTAGAAACAAGTTTTCCGTTGAAGAAATTTTGATGGGACTACATGAATTATGTTGGTAAAAATAAATGCAGCTCCATACTTGTAGCAGATAAAGAACGTTGGAAAATGTGTCTTAAAGAAACTTATAGGTTATAATAAACCTTTATTTTCTCTTTAGTGCTTTTTTTGTAGAAATAAACTTATGAGAAGAACCTTAATTACTACATGAAAATTTATGATCTTATTTTATTCTAATTAGAAGTAGACAGGTAGATATGGCTGTAAAGTACTTGTGGAGAGATGAAAAAAGAAAGCTTAAAAATAGTAGAGCCCAGCATATTTTAAAAAACAAAACAAGTTATAAATCTTAATTCTTTCAGCAAATTACTGCTTCATATATTTTTCAAAATATTTTTCATTCTTTGACACTAGTGAAAAATTTTATTTTTTGGAATATTTTAACATGTCTACAACAATACCTCAAATAATACCATAGACAGAACTGACTCTAATGTAATTAATTTTAAATAGCTTGTAGGTTTTTTTCATAAAATAGTTCAAGGAGATCAATCAAATGTTTTAATTTCAGCTCTACAAGTTCCACTGATCACTACCCTATATTCTTTTATCTCCCAAACTTTCCAATAAAATTTCAAAATAAAAGAAAAATCTTAACATGTATTGTACATGTGTATATAAATGCCAGAGTGATTTTTGCCTTACAAATTGGATTATGCAACAAACATTGCAATAAGTACAAGGAGAAAATACAATGTTTATGACTGATATATAGTAATACCTCAAATTGTTAACATTAAGGGTTTCTTGTGTCATCATTTGTAAGCAAATCTCCTTGCATTTCAATAATTTATCTTGGCAAGTACATTTTCCTTCCTGATTTGAGTTGTCAAATATATCAAATTATGATTGATTAGTATTCTTGCAATGAATAAATAAAATGCCAAACCCAGAAATCTGTGACAGAGCCTTCTCACCACAATGAAAATATTATTTGACAAATGCAAAGGAAATATATATATTTGTCTTCATGTATTCACTCCGTAATCATGTTTTAGCTTCTGTCTTTCAGAATCATAAAGATATATTAGTCTCACTTATTATTTAATTTTCAGATCCTATTCTTATTAATATTAATGTGAGTAAACTGACATTGTATGTCAGTATTGAAATGGATAATCTGTCACAAAGTTGTTTCAATTAACTTAAAATATTCTCCACTAAAACATTTGTGGCAATATTTTCAGTAATCAGCTCATAATTTACATTAAAGGAAATAAAGTGCTCGCGGCAAATTCCAAGGAACTTATTGAACTATAACATAAAATTATAACATAGAAACAAACAAATAAACATCATCAAATATTTATATATGCATATATATTTTTATATATATATTCAAATTTGGGTGTTATCTATCTTGTCCTAACTTTCCTTTTTTTTTTTCTTTTTAATCAAATGAAGAAATAGAGATCTAGAAAGGTGAAATAACTCGACCAAAATATTCCAGTTAATAAATTCTTCAGGTTGCACCTTTAAATTGGTTCTTTGGCCTCCAAATCTTGTGTTCTAATAGAAAATTTCACTGATTTCCCAAATGACATTGTAATTTAGATTTTACCTTTGTGCACAAAATATGTAAATAAATATTAAACTTTCTGAGATTTCAACCACCAGTACAGTATTGTGTTATTTATCAAACCACATAATTGTGAATATGACACATGAATTTAAAAAGAGGTGTAATTAACAAATATAATAAACAAATATTTATTTTGCTCAGGGTGTGATTTGTGTGTGACTGCATAGCAAGCTATCTCAAAATGTAACGTCTTAAAACTACAATGACTTATTAGGTCTCACAAATCTGTGGTCTGGTTGGGCGATTTCTCCGCTGATTTCACTCCTGCTGCCTCATGCTGCTGCATCCTATGGAGAGATTGCCAGTAGCTGGCTCAGCTGTCACACCTAGGAGGTCTGGGTCTCTCTCCAGGGGTCTTTCATGTTCAAGGAAGTTAGACCAGACAGGGCTTCTTAACATGTGAAGGCTGCCTTACAAGAGATTGCAAGACCTCTTCTTGCCTAATTGGCTCAGAATTTGCACAGCATCAATTCTACCACACTCCAGTTATTCAAACAAGACCCAAGGCTAGATTCAAAGGATGGAGAAATGGAATCCACCTCTAGATGAGAACAGCAGTAATGGCGCATTACACAAAAGCTTTTGAACCTGGCTAAATTTTCATAAACATACTCATGTTATAGCATGAAAGCAAGCATAGAAATAAAACTCTCTGTATTTCAAACTGAGTTTTCATGAGGTAAATGTTTCAATGTATGTCATGTCATTTTTCCCTTTCCTTCCACTCTCATATTGTGAAATGTCTTTAAAATATAGCTCTTGGTTACTTTCTCTTTACTTTTTCATCAATTAGGAATTTTCTTCCAAAATTGCTTTTCTTTGAAATTTCTAATGTTAACTTATAAATCCATTCTATAATTAAATTGATATCACTGCATCAATCTCTGAGTATCTAAAACTAGATTTATCTTCACAAAATTACTGACTCCCTATCAGTACCACCTCTCTTTTTCAGCCTCCCCTTCATCAACAACTCAAAAGAGTAGTTTTTAAATGCAGTTAGCAAATTAGCACTTTTTATTCAAATGAAATCTTTAGGAATCCTATGATCAAGAAGTAAAACATGGCAATTTGTTAATAAGAATTTATTTCTAAGATCACATTTACATTGTTTATTTTTACAATGTCAATAGATGAAAAATTAAAGGTGCTTAAACACAAAATAGAAATCACAGATTATCAAATTACAGTTGCTATTATACATGACCATCAAGATCCAATTTCTTTCTTCTTTTGTTTTGGTTGTATAATATAAACAAAATCTTGATTTAAACAGATAAGCAACTATAAAATGTTAACTTGAAATCTCCAAGTATTCTTTAATTAACCTGAAACAGAAACAAATGTTAACAAAGATGTGCTCAAAAGCATATGTTTTGAAGTTGAATTACTGTCAACATTAAAATTACAGGCACTCATAATAAATTTGAAAGATATGAAGCATTCCAAATTTAAAATGATACGAAAGTATCTATAAGACACTTTTTATGACAAGGCTTATATTAATTTATGGTTGATTATGATTATTCCCAGAAGTAGATGATCTTGAGCCATTGCTAAAAGATATTCCATTTATTTGACTAAAAGCAAAAACCATAAAAATTAAATGAAAAAAATTCATTTTTTTCTCTGTGTTGATAATTTTTTTAATTGTAGTGCTCTGTCTTTAAATGTATAGATACATGAGTTGTGTGTGCACTCATAGGACTTTTTCCTAGCCTGCAGTGATAGCAGCAGAGCATTGAAACTGGGATTGACTCTGCTAAATCTCAAAAAATAAAAAACCCAGCCCCTCCAACACCCTTGTAGCTTCCATGCTGAAAATCTGGAATGTAAAGGTAGAAGGTCCATCAAAGTATGGGAGGAGATATCCCCTGTGACATTTGATATGTCCTTATGCCATATGGGGATTAGAGAATACTTCCACTCCACAATCATTTTCTTTCTGAAAATGCTTGAGACAGTCAAACACCAAATGATAATGGGTGGCTTACTTCAATCAGAGATTTCCATTCCAATGCATCTGACCTGTTTAAAATGCTAGAGATGGGGGAGGCCTTTGTGTCTTCTAAAATAAAAAGAAAAAAATATGCTGTTGAAACAAAGGCTGACAACAAAATGTACTAAGAATTTCAATTTACCAGTTCTAATATCAATTTGTTATTCAATGACTTTTATAACTTCAAATCCTAACAGTTAAAAAATAATGGTAGACATCATTGGGACATCCGGTTGACTAAGATGGTAGTATAAGAAATGCCAGGGTACCATTCCCCCACCAAATCTTTGAGCAAGTAGCAAAAGCTGGCTGACCCATTGTCCTCAAAATTCTGGAAATAGATAAAAGGGTTGTACTAATTGGAAAAGTGGCAAGTCAAGAAAAACACAGCTTTAAAATCAGTGGGGAAGCTTATGGAGCCCTTCCATAAGGTTGGTTGCTTCCACTCCCAACCCAAATATCTCTAGCACAGTGTGGAGATGGTCTGTGTTCTCAGAGTGGGTCCCTGCCCTGTTCCAGAGGGAGGAAAATAACCCTTGTAAGCATACTGGAGTGCCTCTATGTCACTTACAATCAATAATTTGGCAGCCTAAAAGAATGAACCAAGAAACTTGTCTTTGGCTCACTCTCCCAGTACTTGCCCTATAGGCAGAAGCAAATTCCAGACAGCTAAAGTAGTATAAGAAATAATTACATATGGAGGTCTAGGACAAAGAACTGGTTTTAAGATATACAATGGAGCTCCCAGGAGGAAGGAAAATCTATTCCCTAGGGACCAGAGGAGGCACTCAGATTCCTGCAAAGGGGGGAATTCTTAAGGCAACAGGTGAGCACAGGTCCAACACAAGATGTAGGATAAGGTGAAGATATTGCACTTCACCTTTGCCTCAGCCTGACCTTTATGATAGGAGGGCTAAACACTGAAGGACAGAACCAGCCAATGCAGAGTCAATTTTCAATGACTGTGAAATGTCTATATTGGGGGGTAGAGGAATGAGAAGGCAGTGTTTATTTTTCTTAGGTCCTGGCACTCAAGTAAATTTCTGTCATATCATTAGCTGGATATAAACTTAAGGAATAGACAACTCATGGAATAAATCCCAGAATTAACACAATAAAATATTAAAATGTGCAGTGTGCACCAAAAGATTACATGACAAGGAAACAGGAAATGACTGCTATCCAAAGGAGCAGGAAATAAATTCAGACACCATGAGTGAAAAAGAGCAGACTTTGGAAATGCTGGGCAAAGACTTTTAAAAATTATATTCAGTATTCTCAAGGAAGAAAAGGAATAAATGGAGAAAGAAGTAAAGGATATGAGGAAAATGATGAATAAAAAATATGGGAATTTCAAGAAAGAGATGGAAAATTTAAAAAGAAACAAGGGAGTTGACCACCACCGTAATTGATATGAAAAAATTCCCTAGCAGTTTTCAACAGAACACTGGAGATGTCAGAAGAAAGAATCAATGAACTCACGCACAAGACAATTGACAAAATTCAAGCTTAAAAGAAGGAAAAAGGTGAACAGACCCTAAAATAAATGAATAGGGCATATGAGTCCTATAGGACACAGTCAAGCATATCAACATACAAATTACGGAAGCACCAAATGTAGAAGAAACAGAAAAAGGAGCAAAAGAAATGTTCAAATAAATAATTGCAGAAAATTTCCCAAATGTAACAAAGATATGAATAAAGACATTAAATAATCCCAATGAACCTAAATCAGGATAAACTCAATGATAACTACAACCAGACACATATCAGTCAAACGACCAAATGCCAAAGACAAGGACAGTTCTGAAAGCTGCAAGAAAAAGCAATGAATCATATACAAGTGAGTCCCTATAAGACTGAATGTCCAATTCTCCTCAAAAATCACGGAGGTAAGGAGGCAGAGGGAATAATATTTTAAGTGCTGAAAGAAAATAATTCCCAACAAAGAATTTTATAGCTGGTGAGATTATCTTAAAAAGTTGAGAAAAAGAGAGATGAAAGCATTTCCAGATGAACAGAAATTAGGGAAACTGTCACCACTAGACTGTCCCTACAAACAATGCTTAAGTGAGCTCTTCAAACTGAAAGTTAAATGACACTATACAGTGGATCAAAGTAGCATAAAGAAATAAACATCTCTCATAAAGGAACCATATGGGTAATTATAAATGCCAGTACTGTGTTAAATTTTTGGTATTTAATTCCACTTTTTACTTCATACAGACTCTAAAATTCAAATGTATAAAAAATAATGATAAATCTATGGTTTGAGACATACAATATATGAACATAAAATTTGTAACAAGTACAAACAGACTGGATGATGTAGGGGCCTAGGACAGTTCTTATGCAGCTATTGAAGCTAAGTTGTTATTAAATGAAATGTAATTGCCCTAAACTTAGGATATTAAATATAAGCCCCATAGGAACTACATAGAAAATATCTGAAAAATATGCTCAGAAGGAAATGAGAAGGGACTCAACTAGTATACTACATAAAGTCAGATAAATACAAAAGTAGACATTGACAGAAGAATTGAGGAACAAAAAATTATAAGACTTACAAAGACTAAACAGTAAAATGCCAGAAGAAACTTTTGGCATTATCAGTAGTTACTTTAAAAATAAATGGATTGGGGATTCAATGGTAGTTCAGTCACAGAATTCTTGCCTGCCATGCAGGAAACCTGGGTTCAATTCCCGGCCCATGCACTTGGCCCCCAAAAAGAAAGAAATTCAACAGATGGTGCTGCGATAATGGGATAGTCACATGGAAAAAGAATGAAATGTAACCTCCACCATACAGCATACAAAATAAATATATAAATAAATGGACTAAACTTGGCAGCAAAAAGGAAGAGATTGGTAGAAAGGGTTAAAAAAAAAGCATGATCCAACTACATGCTATTTACAAAAGACTAACCTAAAATTCAAATAAGTAAAATGAATATGAAAGGATGGAAAAAATGTACCACACAAAGATTAACCAAAAGAGAGCTCTGATAGATGTACAAATATTAGATAAACTAGACTTGAGTCAAAACTTTTACAAGGGACAATTATAAATATATGTACACTTAATGGCAGAACTGTGAAATATATGAAGCAAATATTAAAAGACTTGGAGAGAGAAATAGACAAATTTACATTAAAAATAGGAGACTGCAATGCACCAATTTCAATGGACAGAAAATCTAGAATGAAGATGAATAATGAAATAGAAGACTTGACCAATACTGTAAACCAAAACCTAACAAACATATATAGAGAACACCAACAGCGGAAGGAAATGCATTCTTCTCTAGTGAACATGGATCATTCTCCAAGTTAGACCCTATATTAGCTCAAGAAATTTAAAATATTGAAATCATACAATGTTTCTACTCTCACCACAATGGAAGATAGAAATCAATAAAAATGGAATAAACCGAATAATCATATTTGTGGAAGGTAAACAGCACATTCTTTAATAATCAATGATCAAAGAAGAACTAACAAGGGATATTAAGAAATTTCTCAAGACAAATACAAGTGAAAATACAATATACCAGAACTTATGGGACTCTTCAAAGGCAGTGCAGAGAGGGAATTTTATAGCTCTAAGTACTTACATTAAAAAAGAAGAAAAAATGATTTTGATTCAGAAACCTAACTTCACAAGTGGAGGATATAGAAAAATAAGAGCAAACTAAACCCAAACCAAGCATAAGGAAGAAACTAATAAAGATTAGAGTAGAGACAAATGAAATATAGGGAAAAAAGAGAGAGAATGCAAACAACTAAAATCAGAAATAAAAGGGAGAGACATTACTGCCTATTAAAAATGTTATTAAAGGATTATAATAAGACACTAGGAATAATAGCACATTAACAAACTAAATATTCTGCATTAAATGGAAAAAACATCTAAAAACATACAAACTACCTACAGTGACTCAAGATGAATTGGAAGAATTTAAGGAACCAATAACAAGTAAGGAGATTAAATCAGTAATCAACAACCTAACAAGTAAGCCCAAGACCAGATGGCTTCACAGGGTAATGCTGCCAAACATTCCAAGTAGAATTTACAACAATCCTGCTTAAATTTTTCAAAAAAAAAATGAAGAGCAGGAATACTTCCTAACTCACCCTATATCACCCCATACCAAAATAAAACAAAGATATCACAAGTAAAGAAAATTGCAGAACAAGACCCCTTATGAATATATAGGTAAATAGCCTCAACAAAATATCACACTGACTTTAACAGCACATTAAGAGAAGCATAAGCCATGATCAAGTAGGATTCATCCCAGGTACGCAAGGATGTTTCAACTTGAGAAAATCAATGAATGTAATACACAACATTAAAAGAACTACATTGTAAAACGACATGCGTGAGTATATCAATGGATGCAGAGAAGGCATTTGATAAAAATCACTTCTTGATAAAAATATGCAGAAAATTACGAACAGGAATCTTCAACATTATAAACGTAACAGCTAACATCATAGTCACTGGTGGAAGACTAAAAGCTTTCTCTCTGAGATCAGGAACAAGACAAGGCTGCCCACTCTAGCCACACAGATTAGGCAAGAAAAAATAAAAGGCATCAAAATTGGAAAGGAAGTATTGAAACTTACCTTATTTGCAGATGACATAATGCTGTAATTAGAAAATCCTGAAACATTTTACTCAGAGAAGAGAGTAAAGAAGAGAGCAAGGTCAGCTTCGGTAATGGGTGTCAGTTCCCCATGGCCAGCAGGTTCCTCTCGATGGCCAACACAGGGCAGTGGACTGTACACATGCCTCTTGTGTCACAGCAGGAATTATGCCCTAATGGATCTATCCAACCTGTAAAGGCAGAAACCAACAGAGGACACATGGGTGTGGTTCCTGAGGGTTCTGGGCCCAAAAGGATTTGATATAAATTTCACAAAAATTTGGATAAAAAGAAATTTATCTATAAGAGAGCATATCCTTTGACAGGATATGAGTACCCTATTAAAGAACCTGAGAAATGATGCAAAACAGTTGCTAAAATGACTCCAATTAGCATCAATTTAATTACAGTATTCGTTGGGATGGTTTTCTTTGTGTTGGTCCTGTTTAGAGTTTACACAGCTGCTTCTATCTTTGTCTTTATATATTTCATGAACTTAGAAATACATTCAATCAGTATGTTCCCCCGAATTTTTTCCTGACCAATTTTATCGTATCTGCCTTGGGTGCTCAAATTGCACATGTGATTCACCTTTTGATATTGTCACATAAGTCAATGAGGCTTGCTCTGATGGGTTTTCAGCATTTCTGTTCCCTCCATTTTCAGTTTGTTGAATTTCTATTTTCTTGTTTCAGATTCACTGATATTTTACACGATGGTTTCTAATCTGTTGAAAATATTATTCAGGTTTTTTTTTTTCAGATATAATGTTTTTCAATTCTAGATTCTTCTCTCTAAAAAATAGTTTCCTTTCTCTCTGAGATTCCCTAATTATTTCCTCATCTCACTATCATATTTTGCTTTAAAGACTTGAAGTTATTTTTAATTTCTGTTATAAAGTCATTATCTGCTAATTCTGACCTTCTGTCATTTCCATTATTGACTGATATTTCTCCTGCTTATGGAGCTCATTAACTGCTTCTTGCATGTCTAATTATCTTTCACTATACACTGAACTTTATAGATATTATATTGTTGATTATTTGGGTTTTGTTGTTTTCCTTAGCAGGGTGCTGATTTTGTCCCAACAGGCAATTAATTTAGTTACACATAGCCTTCAGACTTCCAAGTCTCTTTAAAAAACTTTTATTAGTTATAATAGAGTGCGGCCTTCACTTGAGAGCCAGATTAGCCCCACTATGAAGGTATGGCTTCTCTGCTGCCTATGGCATAAATAAAATCTCCCCAGACTAGCTAATTATAATTAGAATACATGCTCCATGCAAGCTACAGTAGTTATTGAGCTTATAAATCTCTAATAGTTGTCCTTGTTCTGGTAGCCTTCCTTTACTTGGCCTTGTGGATTCTCAACTTGCAAATGTTAAGCTCTATACTTAGTCAAAGACCCAACTGGACTCATGAAAACTCTGAACCTCCTTCTCTGCCCAACAGGGTATTGTCTCTCTAGTACCCTGTTTAAAAATTTTATTATCTCGTTAGCCTCAAACTCAATCTTTGTGTCAACCTGGTGAAACCTCTGTGCTCACTTTGAGCTTCTTCTCTACATTATAGTCAGGAACATAAATTCAGGCAGAAATTCATGTTGCTAAGCTCATTTGTTCCCTTTCCTCAGTGTTTGCCGTGCTGTGCCCTGTTACACATGTTTGGAAACAGTTGATAATTCTGTACAGAATTACATTTATGGTGGCAGAGCAGTTCCAGTAGCAGTTACTTTGTGATGTAACTACTGTAGAAGTAAAATCATAAAACTGTATTTTTAACTACTCTGCTATTTCATTGTTGGTAGCACAGTAGGCAAGTAATAAACTTATGTTCTGGTAGGACAGGGCATGGAAGACAATTTGCGGTATTACCTATCCAAACTTTGCTGAAATGATACAAACTCCTTTGGCAAACCTTAAATTAGAATGCCCTGTCAGTGTGTGATTAGAAGCTTCAAAATATGTGTCAAGTGAGTTGGCCATCTCACTATTCAGAAATATTAACATGTTCTTATTTAGGGCATAATCAGAATAAAATTTGCTGCACAGAGATTCGAACAGTCAGGTGTACCAGGATCAAGTCCATATGTGCAGATCTTTTAAACACCACAGTTCTAGCCAGGAAGAGAATCAATTCAGGGAGGTTAGCAGGTAAGTCTATGCACAAATGATCATAATTCAGATTTCATACGGTCAGGGAATCACCAATACAAGTACCACCTCTAGTGCTGAGCTCTCTGTGCTATACTATTCCATTTTAGAGGTGGAATAGTAGTTTCCTATCTTGCCTACAAATTGTAATCATGCCAAGAAAAAGTTGGAATCCTGCAGAGGGATCTGGCAAGGGGGAAACTGGGTTTCCAGAAGAGAGGGGTATGTGCCTTAGTGATAGATAGAAAGCTTCACTTATCTTATTGAAAAGCAAAGTAGGAAAAGCTTGGGATGCCAGTTACTGAAACACTATAAAAGGAGAATTCAACAAGTGTGTGTGCTTTGTCATCAACTTGCAGGGTCACTGACAAGACTTAAATTGACATTTTGAGAAGAAGGTATATGAATAGCTAAATAAGTATGTGAAAACATGCTCAGCACCATTAATCATTTGAGCAATGCCAAATTAAACCATCGAGAGTTGCCATTTCATACCCACTAAAATAGATATAATAAAAAAGACAGACAATAACAAGAATTGGTGAGAATGTGGAAAAAACAGAACCCTCATACATTGTTCATAGGGATGTAAAATGGTGCAGCTATTTTGGAAAACAGTCTTCTAGTTTCTTAAAAAGTTCAACATAAACTTATTATACAATCTAGTAAACCCATTCCTAGACAGCTACATAAGAGAAATAAAAACATACGCCCAAACAAGGGCTTACAAATGTGACTTATAGCAGCATTTTTCATTTTAAAAAAAGTGAAAACAATTCAAATATACATCAATTGGTGAATGGCTAAACAAAATGTGGCAACTCCATTCAATGATATTACTTGGCAATAAAAAACAAACTACTGATACATTCTACAACACGGATGAACTGGAGAAACATTATGTTGAGCTAAAGAAGTCAGACACAAAAGGCTACCTATTGTATATAATTTCATTTGTATGAATGGTCGAGAAAAACAATTTTTTTTAAAACGAAGATTAGTGGTGATATGGAGTGAGGAATGGAGACTGTCTGCAAGTGGACACAGGGAACATGGAAATGTTCTAAAAATGGATTTTTTTAGCAATCCATTGTAAAACTTTTTAAAAACTTTTTTTTATTGTATAATATAACATTTACACAAGGCAAAGAAAGAAAAAAGCAATAGTTTTCAAAGCACTCTTCAACAAGTAGTTACAGGACAGATCCCAGAGTTTGTCATGGGCCACCATACCATCATCTCAGATTTCTCCTTCTAGCTGCTCCAGAGCATTGGAGGATAGAAGGAATAAATATTTTATTTTTTTTATCATCACAAATGACTTTCTTTTTCTTTTTTGGTGAAAAACAACATATATGCAAACAAAAAAAAAAAGCAATACGTATCAAAGCACAGCACAACAATTAGTTGTAGAATAGATTTCAGAGCTTGGTATGGGTTACCATTCCACAAATTTAGGTTTTCACTTCTAGCTAAAACTGGATTTTGATTATGGCTACCCAACTCTTTAAATTTACTAAAAATTATTGAATTGTATACTTAAAACAGGTACATTTTATGGCCCATAAAATACAACTGAAAGTATTTTAAAAATAATCAATAACCTGCCATCTAAAAAGAAAATTTAATGAGTTCACAATGGGTCTAGAAAGGAAGCATAGAGCTCAAGACAATTGTTAGCAAATTACTAAATCAGCTTTCTTTTCAATCACATCACCAATTTACCTATACAGCATGGGCATTCAAACAGCAGCCTAAAACCTCCCCAGTGGTGTACTGGAGATACTGGATTTGAACCTCCACAACTTGAAATTTTCCTGCTCCAAACCTGCAACACATCTCGAACGTTCCCCAGAGAATCCCAATTAGCTGGAAAAGTAACATGAGATCAGGAAGGATTCCAGACTAAAGGAAAGAAGAGAGAATCACACATCATATCCAAGGCTTAGTTTTTAGGAAACTGGACGGAACGATAATTGCTAATCTATTTCCATAATTGCCCCCTTAACAGTTTGGTAGAATCAGGTTCAAACTGTTAGCTAAAAAACGAAAAAACAAACAAACAAACAAAAAAAACAGAAAACCTTAGTATAAAAAATTAGAACTGTATTATAGCACACAGTCAAGTGTTTACAGCAGAAATTTTGAGACATTAACATTTTAGATCTTGAGCATTTTTCCTGAATTTCTGCCATTTGGGAAAAAAATAATCTATAAACTTCTCTTTACCATTAGGAAGGGGTAGGAGAAACCTTTCTATTCCAGCACATCAGGAAAGAATTACTTCTTCATAGACCATCTCTTTTAACTCTCCCATATACAATGTTTAAAGCCTTGTTTTATATACAATAGCAGCATTAAATAGGAAACATATCTGATAGAGGTAATCATTGGACTTTTGTATTATTATAAGACTTTTTTATATCTTACAATTTTAGCTTTTTCTCAATATCCCATACCATTACAAGAATGAGCATGCTATGTCAATTTAACACTCCATATTATTGATTCCCTGGTGGGGGAGAAAAGGAAAAAAAATTTTTTTCCCTTCCCTTCCTCACTCTGTGTGGGGCTGATATCTTTCAGACACTCTTTTTATATGTCAACTCTTTATATTAGTTCTTAATATATGAATAGCCACCCAGAAAAGATTATTAGACTCTTTGGAGAGGTTCACTATTTTTTCTGATTTTATTTACTTATTTTTCCCAAACATCATGCTTCATCTTCCATTCACTACATCCTAGAACATATTTGCTGTGGTAGTGAGACCGGCACTGGGAAGGACATAAGGGATATAGGAAAGGAAAGTAAACACCTCTCTCTGTGCTGTCCCACACCACATTTGCTACATACCCAGGTGATGAACTCATTGTCTTATACTTTGTCTATTTTAGGACTTGCTCAGTCTGGTTGTATATCTTTCTAAGGCAGAAATAGAAAGAAAAAAGTAAAAGTTTACTCAGTGTCCCACAGAGAAGGTTCCATTAAACCTTGGAATCTGTAGGCAGACAACTGAATCTCAAAAAGTGCAGGGTTCTTAAAAGTATTATTCATTCTTCATTAGTACAAAACGCAGATGTCATTTGCTGTGACCTTCAGTTGCTTAGGAAAAAATGTCTTCTAAATGTATTCGTGCCCTCTACTAATTCTCAAATGAATAAAAAATGAAATAAAATTAAATGATGTGAGTCATTATATGACTGTTGGTGAAAAGGATTTCATGCCCTATGGGAAAATTTTCTTGAAGATTACTTATAATATTATCTCATTTTTTCATGTCCATCTAGTCCTTTACCTTCAATGTGTCATTACTTATTTTCATCTCAGTGGCACCTCGGTGTAAAAAGTCATGGTCTTGAAAGTGAATCCTTAAAAATAAGCAGAAGAGGCACCTCATTATACTCTTTGTGCCATTTAAAATCTCTATGAAGAGAAAAAAGGTGGATCAGAGGACAATTTGGGAAGTCTAGCATATGAGGAGCCACTGATAATTCTCACTCGATTTATTTAACACCTTATTTCAAAGAGAGTTTATAATGGCGCTTATAGATCAATAAAGAACTATTAAAGAGAAATATGTGATAGTAGATCAGAGGAAAAATAAGATAGGTGGAAGTATTAAAAATGAAATAATGATTGAAACCAGTACAAAACTTATTAAGTATTACTTCATTATTAGTAGTAAAATTGTTTGGAATGAATCAGTAGAGGATGTCATGTGGCGTCCAGTTGTTTTATCAAGCAAGCACTGGCCTAATTGCTATTGTGAAGCTATTTTGCAGTTTTAAATCATTAGTCAGTTGATTTCATCTATGCCTGAATATATCTGCAATCAAAAAAGGAGACTCCTTTACCAATGAGAGAGGTTTCATCCAATCAGTTGAAGGCCTTAAAGGAGAGCTAATGGCTTCTGCAGTCAGAAAGAATAATTTCTATCTCTCCTTCATCCAGTCAGTTCCTCCTGGGGAATTCATAAATAAAACTTTCAGAGGAGTTCCTAGATTGTGGCTTGTCCTTTGGGGTTTGGATTTGCCAATCCCCATAGTCATGTGAGCCAATTCTTATAATAACTTTCATAATATTTACATTATATACACACACACAAGCAAACCCTTTGTCCTGTTTCCCTCAAGAACCCTGACTAATACAGAAAGCATTGTACATTGGATGAAGAGGCATTCTGTAACCCCCTAAAAACTGCCATATCAAACAGAATTCTTATAAGTGTGTGTTTGTGATTTTCTCAGCTTTGGAAAAGGAAAACAAATGTCAATGGTTCATGAAGTGGGAGCACTGTGATAAGTACTTAACCTTTTATAAATCAGTAAATGCTAACCATAAAAATGTTTGCACTTTGGGTATTACTAAACTTTATCTCACCAAGCAAGGTAAAATAGTTGAGTCAACAAGAATTATTCCCTGTCTCTATGTAGCAGGTGTTGTAAGTAAATAATGCAAATATGAGCCTGCTTGTTTCTAATATAAAGATCTTTGGGGAAAAGTACAGATAGTAGAACCTGGCATCTGATTATGGGAAAGGAAGGAAAACACAATAAAAAGATGAAGCCGTGGCCGCATATTAAATCTGCTGCAGTAAACATTGCTTGTTTGAATGTCTTGATGAAATCCAACAACTCCTTGGATTCTCCTTTTAACTAAAGTAGGAGACCCACATATAGCAAATCAACAGACCAAAGATATACAATCATTTCACCCATTCCAACAATATCCACCCAAATGGAAAATGACTAGCTTACAAAAATACCCACCACTGGTATCCACCACTGGTACCAAGGACTGTGGATTATTGGGATGATAAACCCAAATAAATAGCCCCCTTTTTTGATAATATCAGTATGAGGACTCCATTCTATTGGCATATGTTGCTATATTGGAGATACTTGTGATACATTTCCTTCCCACCCTCTGGTTCCTTGACTCAACTGTTTTTAAAATATAGTCTGTAAAGCCCAAGTGGTCCTCAACACACTTGCAGGAGGCTGATAATATCAAAACTATTTTATTCATAATACTAATATAGTTTGCCTTTCTCATTGAGTTGACATGTGCATTGATGATGCAAGAGTAATACTCTCAGCACCAAACTATATTAATAGTCCAACAGTCATTGTATTCTCTGTCACCATACACTCACAGTTAAAGACAGTGTCTTTGAAGAATCAGTAAAAAGTATTAATTTAATTAAATCTCAACCTTTGCATAAACATCTTTTTAATAGTCTCTATGACAAAATAAGAAGCACAAATATATTCATATTACATTCTGAAATATTTTGGCTATCTCAAGGGAAAACACTTGTGCGATTTTTGAGATGCAAACTCAACCAGCTGTTTTTTTAATGGACATCATTTTTACTTGAAATATCAATTGACAAATAGACTATAATTATTCAAACAGGTTTTGACAGACATTTTCTCAAAAAAGAATGAAGTAAATCTGTTATTTCAAGGGAAACGATGACAATATTTGTTGCAATTTGAATTTCAAGCTTTCAAAGAAAAATTAGAATTTTGGAAGACTGCCTACAACCATGAACTTGACAGCTCACCAAACTAAAGTAATATTCTAATATCACTAAAGTTAATATCTAGTGATGTTAACAAATGCAATAATGAAATGTGTATATTTTTTCAAAGACCTGCATAACTCACTTAACCAATATTTTTCAAATGACCAATATATGATGTTAAGAATTGGAAATGTGTAAAAAAACATTCAAATGCAAGACAGACCAAAGGATTTAAATGTAAGTGATTATAAAATGTTCTTTGTTATCGCTTAAAATTCTACATTACAATCAACCTTTAAGAAACCATCAACTGTCAAGATTTGGTGTAGTTGCAAAGAAAAGTATCCACAGTTAACTGAAAAAGTTATTACAAGACTCCTCTTTTTTTCCAATTATATGTCCATGTAAAGCCAAACCTTCATTATATTCAACCAACCAACATTTCAGAACAGTTTTAATGCAGAAGCAGATAGAAGAATACTGACATTGAAAGGATTTGCAAAAAGGTAAAGCAATCATTTTCTCACCAATTCTTTTTTTAGTTTGGAAAATGCAATTTTATAAAGATAATAAAATATGGTATTTACATTAACATATAGGAGGCTAATAATAGTCATTTTTAAATAAAAATTCAAATATTTTTAAATTTCTCAGTTTTAAATTTTAATGCAATAAATACTGATAAAGATAACACAAATAGTTATATTTGGAGATGTGGAAGGAAGGTACCTCCAGAGAAATCTTTTTAAATGAGGAGAGAAAGCTAGCAGATGTTGCCATGTGTCTTCCCAGCTAAGAAGGGTATCCAGAACCCAAAGACCCCAGCAGATGCCAGCCGCATGACTTCCCAGATGACAGAGCTGTTCTGGACAACATCAGCCTTTTTTGAGTGAAGGTAACTTCTTGTTGGTGTCTTAATTTGAACATGCTTATAGCCTTACAACTGTAAACTTGCAGCTTAATAAATTCCCTTTTTAAAAGCTGCTCTGTTTCTGGCATATTGCATTCCGGCAGCTTCAGCAAACTAAACCAGACAGGAACGCAATAATTCAGCAGGTACTTAGAGTTGGGACATTGCCTTTTAGTATGCGGCAGTGGTATACTTTTACTTTTTAGCTGTGTTCCTACTGCTTCCATTCTAGTTACTTTGTCTTTCATTTCATTTGATCTTCATCACAATTCTTCGAGGCAGATTTTTGTATTATTTAGAATGCTTTTGATTCTAAATAAATAAAAATGTAACAAGGGTTTGTTCAGAGGAGGGAATTTGAGGTTGATTTAGATAGAAGCTTAACGATGCCATTGGGACCATTATCTTTACTTCCAGTCTACTTTTCCACCCTAGTAGGTTATTCTCCACCTTCAAACTGTGTCTAATGGGAACGAGATGGCTGGCTGTTGCATCCCATGCATCACATCCTCATATGACAAGCCCCAAAGTAGAGGAAAAGGGGAGGAAAAAGAGATTCTCATAACATGGCACCGTCTCTCACCTAAGAAGAAAATATTTCACAGAAATACTGCCAAATGGCTGACTTCTCCTGCATTCTCTTTGGCCCTACACAGCCCAACTCTAAATGAATCACTGGGATGGAGGGCTGGTCTATATAAATCAATAATGGCGATTGAGACATTGCTGGTCACATTGCTGCTGAACTAATTCTGGGTTCTATTAGCCAGGAAAAAGGGTGAATGTCTGTTAAGTTTGCATATGTATATTCACATTCTGACAGAGCATACAGGGTCTCTGGATTAGAGAGCACATCATTATTACCCACAGAGCATCTTAGCACCAGCTCTGCAAGCTCACATCCACACGGGGTGACATGGTGAGAGCCTGACATAGTTCTATGCTTGTGGGGTTGAACCACAGGAGAAGAAATCCAAATTTATGAAACTTGGAGGATATATGGGATAACTGGCACATCTGCCCTTCAAGATAGAGGCATTCACTTTGGAATATAAGGAAATCTTTTCAGAGGGAATGAGGGGAATCTTCAGACTTCTAGTGCTGGAATAATTACTTCAATGCTGGAGCAAATTATTCTAGAGAGGATATGTCTCTATTCCTAGAGAAATGCACCACCCAGAGCTGTCAAGACATATTTGCTATTTGATCATCCTTGTAAAAAATTTTCCAAAGATTGTTGTTCAGAAAACTCATACCGTGCACATAGGTAAAAATATTTTTTTAAAAAATATGGAGAATTGTCTCCCAATAATGACATAGTAATATCATCCCTGCTTAACAGATGAGGTACGTGGAGCTCAGTGACAGCAAAGAACTAGTCAAAAATAGCAGACTTGCGAGGGATTAACCCAAGGTCAAATCCGGATGATTCTGGTGTGAAAATCTCTATTCTTTCATGTATGCTATGCTGCTTCTTGTAACATGTGGTAAGGGAGGCGAAAAAGAAACGGATTAATGGATTCTAAAGTCCTGGGTTAAAATTTCAAAATATTTTCCCCTTGAAAACATAATTCAGCTTATTCATTGACACTATTAGTTCCTTTTTAGAGTCATTGAAACTTAATCTCAATTTCTAATATATTATGCATGTACTATTGATAGTAACCTGGAAAGCTATAAATGAACCTTGAAAAAACATTTGCTTTATAGCTAGTGGCTACTTACACCTGGAAATCTTTGCTTCCTTAAATGTAACTTGAGAAAATACTTTTGATTGTGAAGCAAATATCCCATTTATAAAATGTGCATAAAAAACATTTTATTGAGAAAAATACCACTGCATATAAAATACAAACACTTCAGAATCAATTTTTCTCCCTTGAAAGATGGTTGCTATTCACCAGTTAATATAGCAAGTCCTACAGATATTGGTGGTTGTGAAATAAAAGATTGTAATTCTTTTTTATTATTTTTTTCAAAGAAAATTTAGGCAATTCAAAGTAATATGATACAAATAGAATGCCACAAACTAAACTATTTTCTAATCCTTCATAGCTTCTGGCAATTTTTACCCTTTGATTTCAGTCTTCCTTCCACTTATACTGTCTTTTTTTTTTTTTTTTTTTTTAAGGATTTCCAGAGTTACTATTTTATCACTGATACTCTTTTTAGGAACCAGAAAGGGATGTTGCTTGTTCATATTATATGAATGTATTTCCCCAAGATAACCATGAAAGTTCCTTCTTGCTTTGTATTTACTTTACAGGTATAATAAAGTACAAAATAACAAAAATATAGATTTGAAAGAAGGAAAAAGGATACTGCAAATGAAATATCCCAAAATTGTGTATGTGTTTTTTTTTACATCATAATTAAAACAAAACACATCCTGAATTAATGAATCAAACAAGCTTCATATATAGTTGGCTGAAAAAATGTCTCACTAATTAAGCATTTTTTTAATTGGTCCTAGTTTTAGAAGATTGCTGTAATTGTAGTCCTCAGTTTTGAAGCCAAATTATTGCTGCCATATTGATGGGTCTTTGGATGATTTATATAGGAGGAAAATCTCCCTTGTTTTTTGTATTTTTTAATAAAATTTTCCATCCATTGTGTCACATTGGCATGCAGAATACATTTATTAAAACTTACAAGTCAATGAAATAAATCACGGATTAAATTTGTTCACTCTTACCTGAAAGCTCAGTTTATTTGAAGAATCCTATGGTCAGAAAATTTTTGCATAAATGCATATGGAAATTCTAAAAATATTGATAATGTTCTTTCTGAATTTCCTGGTACTGTTTGCCTCAGAGAGTGAAGTAACTGATTAAAAAGTAATCAGTTCCAAAAAAGATAGACAGTCTGAAATGTATTTAAATTGAAAAATAGCTTCCAGAAAAAAGATTTACCAAGTCTTAAAGTTTTAAGTGCAGCAAAAAAGAAATAAAAAACTTAAAAGGTAAGAGTAAAGAATATAAAAATTCAAATAATTAAGATTTGGGGGCTTATCATTCTTTGGACACTTAAGATGTTAATATGATTGGAAATGCTTCAAATTAAAGACCAAAAAGAGTATAAAGTCATTGCTGGGAAGTCTTTTTGCATCAGGCTTCCTTTAATATAACTACTGCCTCCACTCAACTTGTCTCACCATTCATCTAATTTCACAATGCAAAACACACAAACAGGTGTATGTACACCTATTTACCCCTTCATATCATAATTCATCACAGGTCAGAATTTTTCAGCTAAATGTGTTCCATTCTAATGGATTAAATTTTAATATGCCGGAAATACATCATAAAGAATGTAATAAATATACACAAATACATACCAATCAAATAATGAATTAAATGTAAATATTAGACATTTTGGAATGTACAAAAAATAGGTATAGGGAATGCCATTTTCCAAGAAAAGTCTATTTCTATTTCTGGGGTTTTAAGATGCCATACTGGAATATAAGCTATATAAAATTAATGATATTTTTTTCAATAAAATGGAACACACTAAATTGAAAGATTCCTATTGATTTCAGAAAATTAATAAATATGGTTTTAGATTCATGAATCTTGAAAATAAGTAGGATTTCCAGATTAAGGAAATAAAAGAACAGTACATTAAGCTTGAACTTCAAATAAACAACAGATATATTTATAGTACAAATATGTCCCAAATATTGCATGAAGCATTACTTATACAAGAGCAAAAATTATTTGTCACTTACTCGAAATTCAAATATAACTGGGCATCCTGTATTTTATCTGACAAGCCCAGATATAAGACAAAACACCTGTAAAAATTCTCCATAGCCATTCTTCAATATTGACAGAGTTGTCTACCGATACCACACTAAAAGAGCTCAGTGCACTGGTAATATCCTGCCACCTTCGATTTACTCCCCTTTCTATACTTCATCTACTATGCTTTTTGTACTGGATCCACTTTTTCCAGCTGCTTTTTAACTGAGAGCCTTACCCAAATATCAGTTTTGAAGACAATCTATTCCGTTACATCAAATGTTTTTATAACGCAAAAGAACAAATTCAAATAAGGTTAATAGTAATGTAAAATTCACATTGGATCATGTGTGCTTTTTCATGCACATGAATATTTTGTGGCACCACTAATAGCACTGAAAACAAAATGCAAAATACAGAGACATGATACATTAGTTTTCTATTGATGCTGTACAAATTACCACAAATTTAGTGGCTTAGAACAACTCAAATTAATTACCTTAGGTCAGAAGTTTGACACAGGTCTCACCAGGTTAAGATAACGATGTCAGGAAAGCTGTATTCCTTTCCAGAGGCTCTAGGGAGATAAAGTTTCCTTGTCTTTTCCAGCTTCTAGATGCCACCCACATTTCTTGGCCTAAGCACACTTACACAATCTGCAAACAAGCAATATTGCATCCCTCTGACCCTTTCTTTTATATTCACATATTCCTCTGATTACAGACAGGAGAGAAGATCTGCTTAGAACCATATGATTAGATTGGGCCCACCAGACAATCCAGGAAGATGTTTCAAGCTCATCCTTAATTTAATCTCAAAATCTTTCACTTAACCACACTTGCAAATTATTTTTGCCATGTAAGAAAACATATTCACAGTTTATTCTGCCTACCCTATGTGGCCAAATTACAATAAAACACTGAGGAATGTTTACTCATCACCACATGTTCTTGATACACTTTAGCCACTCGCTTTGTCTTTATTACCCACTTCTTCCCAATCTTTGTAATTTGCCCTAGTCCATGTAATTCCACATTCTTCCTTTTATGCCTTTGTTCATGATTTCCTCTTTTTCTTTACTTTTGGTAAAATCCCATTTCTACAATAACGTTTCTTATTAGGAATTTGTCTTTTTTTTAATTAAAATGCTCTGCAAAGTATTTGTTACAATTAGTATTGTTTTTACGTAAGTGCTCTGGTCACACAGTTGCAAAGAACTTGGCAGATTTGCTCCAATCCTGTCTTTCATATAAGCCTTATTTTTAGTGCACAATTTTGCAGAATGCAAGATTTTTCAGGAATGCATATATCACATTATGATATGCGAACACTTTGTTTCTCTGTTTAGTTTCTCTCTGAAGAGAATTAGTACATCCTTTCTTTAACCTTTATCTTATTGCTGTTTCCACAAAAGGTCTGCGATTTTCAAAAATATGTTGTATATTTTCACTTTTTTCATTGTTAGGACAAGCTTACCTTTCTGAAAAAGAAATTTTAATCTCTTGCCTTCCCAAACGATCCTTTCTTCTTGTCTTCATCCTACTTTCAGAAACCCAAATCTTACAGCCTTTTTATTGCTTGTATCAGTGGGGCCCTTAGCTAGTATCAATCACCAAAAAAACTAGTTGGATACGTATGCCTTTGAAACTCTTTCATCCTAACTCCTAGTACCACAGTCCCCAAAACCATTTTGATTATTACATGGGCGTTGGTCGTTGCATGTATTTTTATGGTTACCCCCTTTTAATAGTAAGTAATCATGTATTGTTTTTGCTAGCAATATAAAATCGACGTTTAAAATAACGTTAACAAAGTTTAAATGGTGATTAATTACAAAAAAAATCATCAAATATTATAAGTAGTGGGGAATCCTGCAAAACTTGTGGTGGTTATAAATGAAAAAAAACGGGGGGTTGCTAAGAAACTATTTATTAAATGGAGTTTAGAATTCCTTTTCTAATCCTTCATCCCACATGCTATTAAGGGCAAATGAAGGCACCAGAGAAACACAATTAAATGGTAAGAGAAGGCAACATTTACTATGAAGAGTAGAGAGGTTGCAAACAGAATTTGAGTATTCTTCCTTTGCTCTCTGTTTGAATTGTTTTCTGTTTGTTTCTTTTTGAGGTTCTTTCTCATTTTCTGTGACTAATATGATCACATGGACCTCAGTCATGACTGTAAACCAGGAGTTGATCATTCACTTGAAATTTAAAGTGATTAGAAAGTTTCAGGGGAAAGGAGGGAGCAGCCAGAAGCATAGGCCAACTCTGTCAATTGGCCACAGAGAAACGAAGCTGTTCTTTAACTCTCTTGTTTATACCTCTCATAGCCAAAGTGTTAACACAAAGAACAGTAAGGTTCAAGCTTGCAGGTCTAGCATAAAATTGTTATGGAGCAGGTTATTCAGTATGTATCATTTTCTACATTAGCTATTCAACTTGAAGCAAAAGAATATGTATTTGCAAACCACATGTTCCAACCCATTTCAGCCATTAGTAGTTAGGAGGCAAAGTCATACACATTAATTCTATATATTTTGAGAGCTTGCAAATGTGGCAATAGTCCTCATATATATGTGAAGGATTTGAGAATTCTGATCATATAAGCACTGTCATTCAATATAAGAGTCACCACTGGCATTATTCACTTATATATTTTCAATACCATAAATGTCACTGAGGGGATTCAAGATTTATTAATTCATTCTTGAGTTATTAAAAAAAATGCCTAAATTACTAATTTTCTCCTTCCTCACACAAAGTACTCTGTACACTTTTTACCTGGCTTCTCTATCAACAGATTTTCTTCTCTCCATTACACTTGATTACATTATACACACTCCTATGGATTCTAAAATTTGATTTCATCAAGTAAATCTTCCATAACTTTTTTCTACCCTTAGGAAAATAGTCATATCGAAAGTTAACAGGCTGGCATCCCAGTAATTTCTTAATCATATTTTAATCTACCTATCTAACTAATCACCACCATCATCACAAACAACCACACCACCAGCAATGTTTTCTGCCTGCCCACATGCCCTGTGCCATGTACACTAAAGAATTACGAAGAAGCATAAGATATGGTTCATGGCCTGTAAGAGATCATTTAATCAGGTAAAATTATCTATAAATTAATATATAAATTGTAAGATAATGTAAACTAAAGAATACAAACAGTAGGTGTTATAAAGACTTGAGGAAATATCAATATGGAAGCCTTAGCAAATCTAGATGTTTTAATTATTATTACTCTCTCCAGTGAGAGAACCTAGTCCTCTGGCCGATGCAGCATCCTCATGCTTTCTGAATCATGAAATGCTAAGATAGTCTCAATGCTGTGTTTCTCATACTTGGATGAGAACTCTTAAGCCCCACTATCTCACAAATTTTAATAATTATAATGTATTAACTTAGATTTTCTAGCCTATCCATCAAAGCTTATTTAACTCCACAAGTTTTTTCTTAAAAGAAATATATACTGCCACTAGGTGAAACTAGAAATATTCTTCTGGTTAAGATAGCTTGTCTTTTCATGGATGGTCACATGAGAGAAAAAATAATATGCATTTCCTTTTCATTTATGCATGTTGCACAAAATTAAAAGATTTTACTAAAACAGCTAAATCAACCTATTAACTAAGCTATTAACTACAACTGCTAAATATTTTTAAATAGAATGGGCAGCACAGCCATGTTTAGAGCAGCTTAAATTGTTCTTGATTTCAAATTATACGATCTCTGGGAGGAGGTTTCAAGAAAATTAGCTTTTTTTCAAGGAAAGGTATTATTAACTTGTTAATTTTAGAAATGAAACTTTATTATATATCAGATTTTCACATTTCTTGGACTAAAGACACAAAAATAGAGAAAATTTATTCAACTATGAGAAAAAAGAAGTGAAAAACCCAAGGAGAATTTTCAGCGATTTCTCGTGATTTAAAAATTGCATATGTTATATTTAAGAGGTCTTAAACTGTGTATTTCACTGAGACAGAATTTCAAACATTGCCAGGTACAGCCTTGAAATTTCAGTTTCTCTTAAAACTAAAGAATGTGCTTTAAGTGTTAATTTCTTTTTCCATGAGTCTCAATATAAGCACCTTATGGTCCTGTTATAGTCACCATCTTCGCCTTAGAATGTTGAAATATCCCTAAACAGAAATGAAATGAGATTTCTACGAGCAAGACAGTTATTTAACATGCTTGCCGATATTCTTATAGGAGAAGTAGAAGGAAATCTAACATTTGGATTTAAACCCAGAAATAAAAAATTCTTGATGTTTCATAAAATTGAAGGGATTGATGATGGCTTCATAAAACTTACTGATTTTATGATGATATTCTCAACTTTTCCAAGGTCTCAGTATTAAACTTAATTGTAATAATTCATTTTAGACTACTCAGTGTAGATTCCTACAGTGAAGATATTGTGATTTGCATGTTTTCATTCTGCCCCAAATTTCTTAAATTTCTACTTTCTTTACCAATGTTAGTTCACATAGCTGTTTTAAGTTAAAACCATTAAAGCAATCTTACCTATAAATTCTCTTGTTTTCTTACATAGCTTTTATGCTAATTATTGTATGGTACAGGACCACATTCATAGGCAGAGGAACTTGACTGATTCTGAATCCAACTGTTTAGTGATGCTTTGAAAGTGGTGTCTTCTTTTTCCCTATTTGACTTTCAAACAACTTCAGGGAGTGCCAGCAGAAGCGTAGAAATATTACTGAGCTGCTGCCTGACCACTCTGCAAATGACTCCTATGCTAATTTGCTATGCCCTTGGGGCTACGGCTGAGGAAGTTGTGATAATGACAGCAAATCAACCTAGGCCTTTAATGCCAACTAGCTTAAATTTATCGGAATATGTTTCTACTAGAGGCTCCTCTGAATTGGAATTGCGTTGCTCAGAGAAAACATATTTGGTGTCAAGTAGGAAAAGACCCCTGGGAGAGGATTTGAGAAAATTGCTGGACTGTGAGGAAGTATACCAGACACTTAGCCCCATTTTTTCCCTATGTTCTATTATACAGATTGGAAGCCTGGGAACTACAGTTTCCAGAAACTCTGTCAATAGGATCTTGTTAGATTCTGCCAATGAAAGGCACCAGTATAAGTTTGGAAAACATACAAGAAGCAGGCACCAGGACTTTAATATCAAGATTTTGCCAGCAAGTTCCTGGCAAAGCAATTACCTGCATTAGTGAAATTGCTGACAATGCTTTCTTATGATTTGGACATTTCTTGATTTCCTAAATGGTGTTTCCTCCCTGACATTTTCTTTCTTTAGTGATTTTGTGATCTCTTCCATTAAGCCATTTCTTGTTAAAGTATTTAGCATAATTTTTGCTTTTCTGACTGAACCTTGACTTATATAGAACCTCCAGAAGAAAAGGGATCTAGAATTCATCTCCTTTTGAAAGCCAGTTGGTGGCTTTCCTGACTGAGGACAGGAAACAAGGACTGCTGCTAGATCACACTAAGAGATAATCCGGAGATTGGGCTGTTGATTTGTTATCAACACCAGGTCTGGTTGTCCATGTGGGGAGGGTTTATTTGGTCACATGTAACAGGTTTTAAACCATCTATCCTAGGAACCCTGGCGCAATAGCCTTGCTTCACCATTAGCAGCTGGGCATGTCTTTGAGAACATGTAGGACACCACTTCTGACTGTGCAGAAATGAGGTTCAATGAGAGAGGCATTGCAGCAGTAAGAGCTACATATCTCATCTGCATACATCACAGTGACAGAAAAATCCATCATCAGCCAAGATTTCCCTAAATCTTCATGCCCTTAGATCTACAAATAGACCTATGTCTTTTCGTCATTCTTTCATTCTTTTGGGTTATGGGAGGGGAACTCTGCATATACCAATCAAAAGCCAATATCTTCTCCTACCTTCTCAGTGATTTCCAACATATAGTTATCCTGTCTCTTCTTACGTCTGCAATGCTCTGCCTTGAACATTTATGTTAAAAGCATGCAAATGTGCCCAAGAACTCACATTTGTCTAAAAATAAAACTCTCATTTAACCAATAGACGAATCTACCTGATCTGGTCTATTCCTTTGGTCACATTTTTCAAAGAAGGTATTTATATTCATTATTTACTCCCAAACACTCATCAATTCATTCTAGATAGGCTTCATTAAATCTCCCCTATTCCTCAAAAACTTTCTCTGGCTAAGGTCATGCACTCATTCATGCATATTTTTTTATTTTTTTTTATGTAACAAATATTCACATACCTCAGTATAAGAAGTTGGATATACATGAAAAAGTGAATAAAAGAGATGTCTTCTTTGCCTTGATTAGTGATTTGTATATTGCAAATTCAATTAGCATCTTTCCCTTTCTTATCAATTTCTACTTTACAGAAAAATGAAAACAGTAATACAAACTTATTTTAGCAAGTACAAAAATAGAATACAAGTTTATACAAAACAATCTCTCCCAAGCAGTTACTTACTATTAACATTTTAATGTAGACTCTTTTACATATTTTTATATATATCCACATAATTTAGATTAAAACATATGATATAACTGATATTCTACTGCTTGGGACTTACAAAACAGCAATATCAAATGATTCAGCCAAAAATATGTGCATGTATAGAGAATTTTATTTACTTCAAATAGTTTTTGAGGAATGCTCAAATGATATGTTTAGTATGAATGCCTAATGAATGGATGGACACCTGTGCTTATCTTGTATACCAATAATGAAAAGCATTTACATAAAATAACTACCTTTCTATCTATTGGAAAATTTTATATACTTCTGAGGTTTAAATAATTGGGTTCTCCAAGGTAATTGTTTCAATTCCTGGGTTACTCAAGCAACCATGAAATGATCAGGTAAAATGAAGGGAATTTATTCACTTACGCACTGGGGCTGGGAAAAAAAAAATCAAATCAAGCCATCATCAAAGGGAAGCTTTCTTCCTGAAGAGTATTGTATTCTGGGGCAGGCTGCCCAGCAATTCTTCGTTGTTATCTCATCACATGGCAACGCACATGGTTGCTTCTCCAGGTCTCTCCATTTTCTTGAGAGTCCCATTGAAGTTCAGCTTCTAGCTTCTTATAGCTTTTGCTCCCTCAGTCTGAATTTCATTCTGCTTATAAAGTACTCCAGTAATAAGATTAAGACCCATCCTGGTTGAGACAGGCCACGCCTTGAGTAGCCTCGTCAACGTGTCTGACTTACAATGGGTTCACCTGCACAGGAATGGATTATATTTGAGAACATGTTTTCCTGGGGTATATTCAGCTTCAAACCGCAACAGCAGTAGATGTGTCAAAGTCAGACCCGAGACTGTGGGAAGGTTGGGGACATGTGCAAACTTGTAGAGTGAGAGAATTAGTCAGGAAAGCAAGTTTCATAATTAGTAATCCATGTAGAAATAATTTTTAGACAATTGAGCAAATGAATAACAGCAATTAATTCTATAAAGTAGGCTAAGAGACTGATTGAAAACAAAATTATTATTACAAGGACTTAAACAAGTAAATTTCTGCCAATTTTTATTTTAGGTAGAGAAGCAACCACAATCTAAAGTGATTAAATTCTATACATATTTCTCTTAGTATGTTAACAGTAAGAGCATGATTATTGCAATGAAAAAACATATATATATGTATATTTGTATACTAGATCTTGATGGTAATTAAGATATTTTCAATTATATGGAAAAATCACAACTAGTAAGACATGAAGTCTGAAATGAAATAAATTACAGCTATACAGCTGAGAAAGTAACACACATTTATCTAATTATTCCTTGTCTGAATAACTATATCATACTATATCACATGTTCTTTTTTTTTTTTTTTTTTTTACATGGACAGGCCACCAGGAAACGAACCCGGGTCCTCTGGCATGGCAGGCAAGAAATCTGCCCCTGAAGCATTGTCATACATCCACGTATTATTCATTTTAACATTTAGAATATTGCTTGCAATGCTCAATTGGTATGCTTATCTCACTACACTTTACTTCTCCAAGGTTTCTGCTTTTTACCAACACATTATTCTGCCTCTCTGATCAGATTGCATGGCAAATGGTATATATAGTATTCAAGGTAGCAAATTATGGCTTTTTCAAGACAGTGTTAATATTTAAGACAAACTCAATTCAGTGGATGAGAAAATGTATTACAGTGATCCCAAAGAAGAATCTTCTCAGTCGGGCAAGTGGTAATGCCTTGTGGCATTAGATCTCCATCGTACTCACAAGAGGGTACAAGAAATGGGTGTAACAGAAATGACCCATGAAGAAATCTTTGAGAAAGATTGCCATATAGGAAACATGATTGAGAACCTGTGAAAGGGCTTACAGCAAGTAGGCAAAAAGTTCATTCTCTTTGCATCTCACCTGCCCTTTCAGCAAGGCTGAAAGTTAGGATGAAACTTGCCCTGGGCATTTAGAACAAATCTGTAAGGTGGCTACAAACAGCTCTACAAAACAGCTTCAATTTTCAATTCCCAAATTGGAACCAGAGAGAAAAGGCTGCTTCTCCCTTGTGCATATATTACAAATCCCAGGGAAATACTCACGTGCTCATTAAAGGCTAAGGCTGAGGAGACAAGATCCCCACAGATCAGGTTCACATCGCATAATCAGAATATGCGGAGGAGGAACAGTTCCTCAAAACCCAGGAAGGCTGATGTGTAAGTGCTCGTATCAAACTATAGAGTGTGATTGAAGGAGAAAAATAAAGGATTTCAGTATTTATTGAATAACTGTTATATGTCCTATGAACTTTATAGACCTTATAAACTCATACAAATAAACATAAAGGAAAATACATATGGAGGTAATTAGGATGATACCAGGCAGTGTATTTGCCCTATAAATTCTAAAGAATAGGGAGATTTTATTATCGAGATTAAGATGTAGTGATATATTCCTAAATCATTAACATAAGGTTTAACCTACACATTGATTTTATGATTACTTCCTTACCCAAAGTTGAGTAATTCGAAACAATCCATCTATAAAACAGCTAATATTTGCAGAGTATCACGTGCAATCACGTTGCATGCCCTGTCTCTTTTAGTCCTCACAATAACACCGTGATGTAAGTATTGATATTTGTTAGGGTATGGCTCCACTACTTTAGCGAAGAGTCCAAACTATACACTGACTTACATAAGATAATATTTACTAATTTCTTAAGAAACATTCCAGAGGTTTACGGGTGTCATAAAATGGGTTACCAGAAAGGATTCTACCAGGCTGAAGGTGGAACTTCCATCTCTGCATCCAAGATGCTGTCTCTTTCTAATTTTATTCACCTTTTTTTTTTTTTTTTTTTTTTTTTAGCCTGGACAGGTACCAGGAATTGAACCCAGGTCTCCAGCATGGCAGGTGAGAATTCTGCCCACTGAGCCGTTGTCACATTGCCCTGCTGTCTCTTTCTAAATCTCACCATGGGGGACACAAAGATAGTTCAGTGGTAGACTTCTCGCCTGCCATGTGGGAGACCCTGGTTTGATTCCCAGCCCATGTACTTCCAAAAAACAAACAAACAAGCAAAGAAAGAAAACAAACAAAAATTCAACAAACGGTACTGCAATAACAAGACACTCACATGGAAAAAGAATGTATGCCATACAGCATAGAAAATAATAACAATAATAATAATAAACCCCACTATCTCCATTTCCCAGCCAATGAAAAGGGGGAAAGTGAAATGAAAAACAGGTGAGTTTTTTTTTTTTTAAGATATAAGTTGCAAGTTGAATATACCACTTGTATTCTCCTGTTAGCCAGAACTCTTGTCAGTCACACTTAGGAACAAGGGAAGCTTAGAAATCCAGCCTCTAACTGTGTGCATTTGGTGAGTTTGCGAGGCAGATTTAATGTGAAGCTAATGAAATATATCCTTCAGAGAACCTCACTTACACAGGCTACTTCCAAGTCCTGGGGAAACAGAGAGGCTAGTGATATATTCATATATTTATTTTATATTCTTTTTTTTTCAATACTTTCAAAGCATAAGTCTGCCCCCTGCAGGTAGGGTCTACTGGTAAAAGAAATACAAGGAGAGTGGGTTCTAGAGGAAAATTCTGTGTCTGCCCTAAAATCATTTCCTTTGTTTTACAAATGAGGTTCAGAGAGGCTGGGTATCTTGGGCAAAGTCACATGGGGTTGGAGCCGAAATTAGAAATGGGGTTTTTATGGCCCAAAGACTTACAACTATTATATTTCTAGTGCAGCAAGTACTCATATCTTTTAGAATTTATATCCCCTAGGCATTATGTCAGGAGAAAAGCTGGACATTTTAGAAATTATGAGATAATTGCTACATCACTTTGTCCCTGTGGATTCAGATGCTCTTGGGAGACAAAACGAAAGTGAAAGAAAATATGCAAGTCCCAGCTTCCAAGCTGACATGACAGCCAGTTAGTCAGAGGTGATGCCATTCTCAGATCAACCCAAAGGTTAATAACACAGATGCAGTCAAAGACCTGATGGATAGAGGCTGTGAACGCGACACAAATAACTTATGGGGAATGCCTGCAGGTGGCAGCTGAGGAGGCCAGGCATCAATTAAGCATGACAGCCCATTTTTATAAAATTGTCAAAAGGGATTATTAAATTTCACATCTTAGTTTTGCTTAGGGAAAAAGTCAAATAACACTGAAGGTTGCATTTTAAAAACAACGTTTAGTGTAAACTCTTGCTTCAGGCCTCATGTCAAACTGTCAGAGTGCTGCTGTGTACAATTTGGGTCATGCTTTTCATTTTTCTATTTCTGAGGCAAGATATTGCTTCATACTAATTAGTAATCTTGCAGTTTAAAATGTCTGATTAATAGTTTTTAAGTTAAGAATTTCACAATTTGGAGAAACATGCATCAAGAAAGCAACCTCAAAGTCTTAATGTAAGTGCAAGTTGAATATCTATTTTCTATTAACCAGGATTGTACGTACCTCAAAGATAAATACCACAACAAGACATTAGACCCAAACTTTGATTTTTATACATTGTTTTAGGTATCAGAACTTCAGAAAATCATGCTATACTAAATCATAGGAGACGTACATGGTCTGGTCTCTAGATAATAAACTTTTTTAAATTTCAAGACTGGATTCAGAGAGTTCCAACTAACTTGAGTTAGATTTATAGTGGATGATTTTTATTTTCTAGCTTTCTATAGTAAATCTCACTTTTTAAATTTGTAGTAGCCTTTCGTGGCAACACACTGTGAAAGTTTAAAAGGCCTAGTGCCTTTCTTTTAAGTCACAGCCATAATTTTAATGCAATCACCACCAAAGTAAAACAAAATTTCATAGTAGCTATAAAAGCATTCATGCTGCTTCAACAGCTGTTTACTTTCTTATTAGGCCTGGCCCTCCATACCCTTCTAAGGCAATTACATTATTTCAGGAAAAAATATGAACTTTTGTTAGGAATGGATTAATAGAATTCTATGCCTTTTACTTTTTACTTGCAGCAAGTTGTACCCCATTCTATGTCACTGCAATCAACTCAACTTAATGATCCATTTGGTGAAAATTACCACTTTGTAAACTTGGTTGTAACCAAGAAAAATATTATACAATGATTAACTCTAGGTGATACAGCGGATAGGACTCAGAGTTCAGGAAAAGGCAATGGTAAACTTGTGGAGAATCACCGCTCTACAAATTGCAAGAGATGAGAAAAAGATCATAAAATTCTAGAATTCTATGGGGATAAGAGTTATTTAGACATATACCCTAATAAATCAGTCCATGGACTTAAAACTAGATGAAAATCATTGGCCAGTGCAATGTATTAGCAACTAAGCTAGATTTTGGAACTAAAGCTGTATACTACAACCTAAGCTGAGTTTTGGGTTTTACTCAGTCACACAGTCCCCTAAATAGTATAGACACAGTGACAAGACCAGTACTTGATTTTACTTACTTGAATCAAGCAAATTATTGATCAACATTTTACAACTCGATTGGGACTTCTCAACTACCAAGTGAAACCCTTTTGTTTTTTTCTCATATGTCAGTTTAAATGGGAATAGCGTTGTGTAGTCGTGGAACTAAGAAAATTTGCTCTTTCTTATGGGTTCCAAATGTTCCCCCTTATAGCAAGTAAATATAAATTCACTGGTTGACAGACTGACTAGCTACCTGACTCACAGACAGACTAGATGACAGATTGTCTGACAAACAAGGGCTACCCAGGGAAAGCCAAGTTCATCATTTTCATCTCGCTTCTCAAGGAAACTTTGAAAGACTAACATAATTAACATTCTGATATCTGGAACACAAATTTTTTAATAGATTTGATTTTAATTTTTCTTAATGCTCTCAAATTTTCCTTTTATACAAAAATGCTAGTTTTGCAAAATAAAATAATGCTTAATGCCTAAGATTGAAATTATATAGTAACTCAACATTGAACTAAAAATGCATCATTTTCACACCTGATATTATGTGACTCACAAAAATAATATACCATTTATATTTCAAGGTTCTGACATATGCAATGCATATCAAAAGGGAATATTCCTAAACAAACTTTAAAATTAATTTTATGAATTTTTTCTATTTCAAAATGCTGTAGCAATTCTGGCATTGATTTTTGAAGAAAAATGTTTTTTGCAAACTTCACAAAATTATTTAGACAAATTAAAAATAAATGGAGTAATAGGAATAGTTAATAGTTTTTGTTCCCCCATCCCTATATTTTATTATTCAAAGAGAAGACAGACCACTTAAAAAAAAAAAGACAATACATTACTACAAAAGATAACATTGGCTTTTGGGGAAATAGGATAGTGAGAGCCATCTCTTTTATTTGACCAAAGAATCTCTTCTTTTAACATCATAATTAATGTGCACTAAACCCAAAAATGTGAGCATATATATATATATTGATTGATTCCAGGTTCACTTGTGTTAAGTACATGGTGACTTGCAAATTCCTTTCTTAGGAATAATTCTTGTCTAGGATCATTTTTTTTTGTAATTTCCACATAAACTTCCAATTATTTTTAGAGTAAATATCATGAAAAGCATCATGTAGATGTGAAAAATTTAAGAACAAGTTGCTACTGCTTATCCTTCATATAATTTAGAATTTCAGGATCTGTATACAAAAGTTAAGTGCTAAAACGGAAAGGCCCAAGCTTTATTCGACTGTTATATGAGAGAGTGTGTACAGTATCAGAGTCTAACGTAACCAAACCCAATTAAAATGGAAAGCATCGTTTTAACCAGCCATATGGCTGCCTCATTCCAAAACGGTTATTTTTAAAGGGCTGGCCTCCAACATTCTTCCCTAAAGGAAAAATAAAAATAGCATTGCCACTCTGCACATCAAAACTGCACTGCTCGCTAGTCTTTATGTCCGCTGGCACTAAATTCCTGAACAGCATCGTCAGAAACACCCAAGTCATCCAGGTACTATGAACATGATCGACTCCATGTGATCTTGGATTTGTCTGGTAGGCAGGACCGTTGTGGATACATTACAAAGTACTTTCGTGCTATAGAAGCAGGGATGGGGAGAGCCCACCTTCATGTAGGCAATGGCTCTCTTCTTTTAATGTCACCACTGTGACACACAAATCCTAAACTCTCAGGACAGCTTCTGCTTTTGTAGATAACTGTGCTTCCGTTTTAGATGATGACTTGATAGCTTTATACTAACAAATTTTAGAGAATTTTTGTGTTCTCCAGAGTGCTGAACAATGTGGGGGGGGAATGAGGTTTAGCTAGGAAATCACTTCTATTACAGAACGTCAGGCTAACCGTGAATTCTGAGCTTTGCTGTCCAGCTCTATGGCAAAGGACACCAGCATCCATTACAGGTCATATCCATTGTGAACACTGGCGTCAGTAAAAGACAGATGTGACCTACTGTTTAGCCTCATGGGTTACAGTTTGTCCTCATGGCTTCCGATGTTTCCTTGTTCTCCCTATGATACATCCAGCTTTCCTTCCCAACTACTAGCCTGGCTGAATTTTAGAAACCGCAGAGACTAGGATACATACACAATAACACCGAGTTTCTCCAGACACAGAATGTTCTTCCCTAGTAGCTGTTTCTTCTAAAGTTCACACTCAAGCCCGCTAGAGTCTCACGCATGAAGTATCTTAAGCTCCTGTTTTCCCTGCCTATGTGATGACTCCTTGGAGTGTTTGTCCCTCAGGTTACATTCACAGCACAAAAAAAAAAAAAAAAAAAAAGACTATCAGGTTTTTTTCTCTTTGTGCACTAAAAGTGAAGTCTTTATGATGCAGCAATTCACACAGGCTTGTGAAGGCTGTGATGTTGTGATGTTCATAATTTTCTTCCCCTTCTGGAAGGGTCAGCCTCAATCTGCTACTTCAGGCAGGATCGGAATGGAGGTATGGCCACACCTTCTAGTCTAGCATTAAATCACTCATGATGGAAAAGGAAGCAGTGCATATCAGCTCTCTGATTAGGAACTACCAGACTGTCATTGCCTTTTATTCCTGAAAGCTTGGTTTTGATAGCAAAGGCACTTCATTTTCCTTCCCTGACAGCTATATCTGAGCCACAGGTCCACCGTGGTAGGGTCTTTTCCTACCAACAGCATCAATTTTTCTGCAAGCAAGCATTTACTGAGCACTTACCATGCACCAGGCACTGAACTGGACATAGGAATTTTCTCAGTTGAAGAGAGGCTGGGACTAGATTTGTGATGAGGGGGCTATAGCACATTGTTCAAGCTCGTAGCAATAGCACATCTATGGGTACTGGGTAAAGGCTACCAGGAGTTGGAGTGTAAGGTCCTGCGTGGGTGGAAAACACATGGCATTTTCAAAGGACGCCAGGAAGTGTTTAATATAGAGGGCCCAACTTTAAGTGGAGATTAAGTAGGCTTTTATTCAGACTAAAAAAATAAAGATACTTTTTAAATTGTGCCTTATCTATGCCTACTTAAGTTTTCTGCAATGTGAATAGAATGTTCTTTATTGTTTTCTAGGCTAAGACACAGAGTTTCCATCCAATCAAGTGCACTGAATCTGTGGCTAGGAAGAAATGGTTCATAGAAGATCTCTAGGGCTTGCTTATTAGATACACTCTGCCTAAGACTTGGGTTGTTGACTTAATTCATTAAATGTATGTTCAAATGATATTCTACAGATAGCACTGTGGATCGGGGGAGTTCTACTTGGATCATAAAGAGAAAAATGAATTCCATTTTTCACTGTCTTTACATGCATCAGTCCATCATACCCCAATACAGTAAGATGGGAGTCAGTAATCCATTTATACCAAACAGCATAAAAGGAGAATTATAAATTATTAACTTTTTTACAAATTCAAGTTTAAAACAAAAGAAAGCAAAGTAAGGACTGTATAAATCATTGTAATTTTACTAAAAGAAAATGTTTAGTACAAGAAAAATGTAAAAATTACTCTAGGGTGCACTAAAATACATTCCAAGCCAAAAACTCATAATTATATTTATAGGTACAAGACTGGGTAGACACATTCTAAGCAATATATTCAATTTTGTTACAGCATCTGAACAAGCCGCTGCAAAGCAGTACACCTACCAAAGCAGTGATACCTACACTGTCTTTAAACCTAAGGGGAAATGCTTTACCATTTAGGTTAAAATACTTTGGATTCTTTTTTCAATTTTAGCTCCTCTTCTCTTACCCCCTTATTAAGGACACATTAGCAGCCTTTAAACTTTTTTTTTCCATCACATAGTTGTATATTCATCATCATGATCATTTTTAGAACATTTGCATCACTCCAGAAAAGGAGATAAAAAGAAAAAAGAAAAAAACTCATCACATACTCCTGAATCCTCTCTCTCATTGTCCACTAATATTTCAATCTACCCAATTTTTTTCCCGGTACCCCCCCCCCATTATTTATTTATTCTCTCTCCTCATTTTGTTACTTATCTGTCCATACATACCTTGGATAAAAGGAGCATCAGATACAAAGTTTTCACAATTACATGATCACATATAGTTATATAGTTATCTTTATAGTTATATAGTTGACAATTATAAACTATATCGTTATATAATTGTCTCCAAAAATCAAGACTACTGGAATACAGTTCAACAATTTCGGGGCCTGAAACTCCAATGCACTATAACCTAAAAAGGGATCTCTATATAATGCATAAGAATTATCTCCAGAATAACCGCTTAACTCTGTTTGAAATCTCTCAACCCCTGAAACTTCGTCTCATTTTCTCTTCTCCCTTTCGGTCAAGAAAGCCTTCTCAATCCCATGATACCACGTCCTGCTCATCCCCAGAAGTTTTGTCCAACCTTGCCAGGTAGATTTACACCCCCAGGAGTCATGTCCCTTGTGTGGGGATGGGGGTGGGCAGGGAATTACCTGCCAAGTTGGCTTGGAGAGAGAGAGGCCACATCTGAGCAACAAAAGAGCTTCTCTGGGGGTGACTCTTAGGCATAATTATAAGTAAGCTTCTCTTCTCCCTTGCAGGGAAGTTTCAAAGGGGAACATTCCAAGATTGAGGACTCAGCTTATTGAATTATTTGTCACCACTGCTTCAGAGACAGTCAGGAATTTCTTAGATGAGGAAGTTTGATATTTCACCTTCATTCATATTTCCAATAAAATTCTGATGACTTTTTCAACTTTTTAAGCAGTTGTGATATGGAGTGATTCTGACTTGACTCTCCTAGCTTCAGAGTTCTAACTCTGTGTCTCAGGTGCCACATAAACACCCAGAGTTTCAGGGAATGGTCAGGTTATACACAAATAGCTCAGTATCTCAGTATTTAGAATAGTTCAACTCCAGAATATAGTGCCTTCTATAAGAACTTACAATCTAGGACCCTCTACAATAGTCCCCAACCTAAAAACCCATGCCCTTGACTTCAGTTCACTGAGTTTATATATTATAGTTAGTCCATATGAATGAGGCATGATAATATTTGTCTTTTTGTTTCTGATATTTCATTGAACACACAGTTCTTAAGGTTTATTCATCTGGTTGTATGCCTTTTTGCAGCCACTCATAGACCAGTGTGTGTATACACCATAAATCCCCCCTTCCATTTCTCAGTCATTGTACCCTTAGGCCATCTTCATCCATTGTGAATTGCAAACACTGCTGCTATAAACACGAGTGTGCAAATGTCCATTCATGTCCCCACTCTCAATTCTTCCAAGCATGTACCTAGCGATAGGGTTGCAGGATCATATGGCAACCCCACTCCTAGTTTCCTTTGGAACCACCACATTTCCCTCCAGAAGGGCTGCACCTCTCAGTTTCTCTACCAACAGTGAATAGGTACTTCTCTTTCTCTACATTTTCTCAAGCACTTTTTTCTCTCTGTTCATTTTCAAACATTTTATTCATGCATCATAAAATTCAACCTAAGTTAAAAGATCAATGGATCCTGATATATAATCACATAGCTATGCCTTCACCACGACACTCTATATGAAAAAATATCCTTTTCTTCCACAAAAAATCCCATATTCCTCCTCCAGATTCCCCATTTGTTGACATTTTGTTTTGGTATAATGTCTTTGTTACACCTAGTGGAAGCATATTGCACTGCCACTGTTGACTATAGACCCTAGTTTGCATTGATTGTATTTTTTCCTGTATACCATCCCATTTTCAATGCTTTGCAATGTTGATGTTCATTTGTTCTCCCTCATGCAAAAATATTCTTATATTTGTACATTTAACTACCGTCATCGTCCACTCTAGGAATTCCTAAGTTACACTGTCTCATTCTTTATCCTCAATCTTTCCTTCTGGTGTCATACATGCCCCTAGTCCTTCTCCCTCAATCATATTCACATTCAGCTTCTTTCAGTACACTCATATTATTGTCCAACCATCAGATAGTAGTATGCTATTCATTTCTTAATTTTCACCATCAATCCTGTTCTGTACTCCTTCAACACTAAATGCCAAATCTCTACCCTCTTTCTATCTCCTGATAACTTGTATCCTTAACTTTAACTGTCATAGTTCACTCATTAATATTAGTTCATATTTGTGAGACCATACAGTATTTGTCTTTTTTATTTCTGACTAACTTCACTCAGCATAATATCCTCAAAGTTCCTTCACATAGTACACACTTCATGATTTTGTTCTGTCTTACAGCTGCATAATATTCTATAGTATGTAAATATCACAGCTCGTTCAGCCACTCATCCATTTATGGACATTTGGGCTGTTTCTGTCTCTTGGTAATCATATATAATGCTGTTATAAATATTTGTGTGGAAATATCCATTTATGTCCTTGCCTTCAGTTCCTCTGAATATATACCTAGTAATGGGAGTGCTGGATCATATGGCATTCTAAACTTAGCTTCCTGAGGAACTGCCAAACTGCCATCCACAGTGGTTGTACCATTCGACATTCCCACCAACAGTGGTTAAGTGTGCTTCTTTCTCCACATCCTCTCCAGCACTTGTCATTTTCTGGTTTTGGGTTTTTTTTTCTTGATAATGGTCATTCTATTGGGTGGCCGATAATAGCTCATTATGGTTTTGATTTGCTTTTCCCTAATAACCAGTGAAGTTAAGCACCTTTTCACATGCCTGTTAGCCATTTGGATTTCATCTTCTGAGAAGTGTTTGTTCATATCTTTTGCCCATTTTTCAATTGGGTTATTTGACTTTTTATTGAGTAGACTCTCTTTATATATTCTGCATATTAAACCCTTATTTGATACGCGATTTCCAAATATTGTCTCTAATTGTGTGGGCTATCTTTCTATTTTTCTGACAAAGTTATTGGTTACACAAAAGTGTTTAATTTTGAGGAGATCCCATTCATCAATTTATTTTCTCCATTATCCATGCATAAAAATAGCCATATATTTGTTACCTGGAGCACAAAGTATAAAGATGTAATTTGTGATAAGAATAACATAAAGTTTGGGATACAGAAGGATATAATAGCAGAGATTGTAAATGATAATAGAGAGAAATTGACATCAATTCAAACTAGATTCTTATGGATTTAGGGCAAGAAGATTTTAAAAATGTGGAAAAAAAAATGAGAAGATAGTCAAAATGTTTCACTTTAAAAAGATCAACTAAAATAACACACCAAAAAAGGCAGACATGGAAAGAAGCAGAAAAATGTATGACTTGGAAAAAACAAAGGCAGTATGACTGAAGTAAGCCCTGCTATACCATTAATTTCTTTGAATGTAAATAGATTAATTTCTTCAAACAAAAGATAGAGATTTGCAGAAAAAATTAAAAAGCTTTATTCAATTATATACTGTTTACAGGAAACTCACTGTAGAGCCAAAGAAATAAATAGGTTGAAAGTGAAAGGCTAGAAAAAAATTCCATTCAAATAGTAACCAAAAGACAGCTGAGATGGCAACACTAACATCAGATAAAACAGACAGAGACAAACTGTTACAAGAGACAAAGAAGGGCATCCTATATTAGTAAAAGCGTCATCAATCAAGAAGATATAACAATTACAAACACATATTCAACTAAAAACAAAGCCTCAAAATATATGAAGCAAAAATTGACAGAATCAAAGGGAGTAATAGACAATTCTAACATAATATTTGGAGACTTCAATACACCATTTTTAATAATGTGTAGAATATCTAGACAGAAGATCAATAAGGAAACAGGGAATTTTAACAATACTATAAACCAACTAGACCTGAAAGACATATATAAAACAGTATACCCAACAATATCAGCTGCACATGGATTTCTCCAGGATTGACCATGTTAGTTTAAATTTATTTTGAGCAATTAGAAAGATAGCAGTTATTCAAAGCATGTTTTCCAAGGATGATGGAATGATGTTAGAAATCAATAATAGAAGGAAAACAGAACATTCACAAATATGTGGAAACTACACATTAACAGGTCAAAGAAGAAATCACAAGAGAAATTAGAAAATTCTTAGAGATAAACACAAACAAAATCATATAAAAAACTTATGGGATATATCAAAAGTAATGCCCAGAGGATTATTTGCAATGGTAAATACTTACATTAAAAATGAAGAAATATATCTAATCAATTACCTGATTTCACATCTTAAGGATCTAGAAAAGGTAACGAAAATTAAACCAAAAATTAACAAAAGGAAGGAAATAATAAAAATTAAGAGTGAAGATAAGTGAAATAGAGGACAGAAAAAGAATTGGAAGAACAAAAAAGATTAAAAAAATTACTTCTCTGTGAAGATAAATAAAATTGATGAACAGTCGCCAAGACTGAAGGGGGGGAAGTGGAGAGAGAAAGAGATGCAAATAACTGAAGTTATAAATGAAAATGAGGACATTACTACTTAATCTTCCAGGAAAAAAAAGGACTATAAAAGATTACTATGAACAATTGTGCATCAACAAATTAGATCATCTAGATGAAATGGACAATTTCTAGAAGCATGTAAACTACATAAACTGCCTCAAGAAGAAATAGAAGGTCTCAGCAGAGCAGTTAGTGAAGAGAAGTAATCAAAAACCTCTCAAAGAAGAAAATTCGAGTATAAAATGGCTGCCTTTGTGAATTCTACCAAATATTCAAGAGGAATTAACCCCAACCTTTTAAAAATGCTTATAAAACCTTGATGTGGCAATGCTTTCTAACTGGCTCTGTAAGGCCTGATTCCAAACCTAGATAAAGACAGCACAAGAAAAGAAAATTATAGACTAATTCCTTTGTAAATATAGATTCAAAATCCTAAACAAAATACTAACAAGCTGAATACAATAGCACATAAAATTATTATATATCCCATCTGGTGGAATTTATCCGAAGAATGAAAGAGTGGCTCAAATAAGAAAATCGATGAAATACATCCCATTAATAAAGTGAGGTAATGAATCCACATAATCATCTCAAATGATGCAGAAAAGGCATTGGACAAATCCACATTCTTCCATGATAAAAAGCACTGAGAGGGCGGGTCACGGTGGCTCAGCTAGCAGACTTCTTGCCTGCCCTGCCAGAGACCTAGATTTGATTCCCAATGCCTTCCCATGCAAAAAAAAAAAAAAAAAAAAAAAAAAAAAAACAGCACTAAGAAAATAGTAATAAAAAGGAAATTTCCATAACATGATGAAAGGTATTTATCAAAAAAGAAAACAAACAAAGCTACTATATCATTATAATAATATAACGGTGAAAGTGTAAGATTTCCCCCTATGATCAGGAACATGGCAACACTAGTATTCAACATCGTACTGGAAATTCTAGATGAAGCAATTATGTAAGAGAAGGAAAAACAAAGGATCCAAACTGGAAAGGAAGAAGTAAAGCACTCCCTATCTGCAGATGTATGATCAAGTATGTAGATCTCAAAAAATCCACATAAAAACTATTGGAGCTAATAAACAAATTAAAGAAAGTTGCAAGTACAAGATTAACATGCACAAATTAGTTGTGTTTCTATTCTAAACACCAGCAATGAACAATCCAAAATGGAAATTGTGAAACAATAGCATTTGCAATAGCATCTAGAAGAATTAAATAGCCAAGAAAAAAATTAAGCAAGGAGGTAAAAGGCTTGTATACTGAAAACTGCAAAGCACTGCTGAAAGAAATTAAAGACCTAAATAAATTGCAGGACATCCTATGTTCATGGATTGGAAAACAATATTATTAAGATGTCAATACTACCCAAAGTAATCTACAAATTTAATGCAAATCCCATCAAACTTCCAACAGCCTTTATTTGTTGTTGCAGAATGGAAAAGCTTTCATTAAACTCATACAGAACTGTAAGAGGCCCCAAATAATCAAAACAATATGAAAAAGTAGTACAAAGTTGACTGTTTCACATTTCCCTATTTCAAAACTTACTACAAAGCCACAGTAATAAAACAGTGAAGTATAGGCATAGGAATAGACATATAAACCAATGTAAAATAATTGAAAATCCAGAAAGGAACCCACATATGTATGGTCACACTTTTTTCTACATGTTTACAAATACATTAAATGGGAAAAGAAAAATCTCTTCAACAAATGATGCTGGAAAAGAATGAAATTAGACCCCTAAATCATACCATATACAAAAGGTTAGGACCTAAACATAAGAGCTAGAATTATAAATATTAGAAGAAAACATAGAGCAAATCCTTTATAATCTTGAATTTGGCAATGATTGCTTACATATAATACCAAAAGGATGAGCAACAAACAAAAACATAGATGAACTAGATGTTATCAACTTTGAAAACTTTTATGAACCAAAGAACATTACCAAGAAAGTGAAAAAACAATCTACAGAATGGGAGAAAAGTATTAGATAAAGGTTTAGTCTTCAGAATACATAAAGAACTGCTGCAATTCAACAACAAAAAGACAAACAATCCAATTTTTAAAAAATGGGCAAAGGACATAAATAGAAAATTTTCTTAAGACGATATACAAATGGGCAGTTAACACATAGCAAGATGCTCAAAATCATTAGTTATCAAGGAAATGCAAATCAAAATGAGACACCATTACGGACCAACTAGGATAGCTATATTTAAAAAGAAATAGACAATAAATAGTGTTCTCTAGGATGTGGAAAAATGAGAATTCTTGTATATTGTTGATGGTAATGTAAAATGGTATAGGAGTTTGGCAAAAATCTGTTTGGCAACTCCTCAAAAAGTTAAAATTACCATGGCAACCAGCAATTTCGATTCTACCTATATACTCAAAAGAATTGAAAGCAGGGACGTGAACAGATACTTGTATACCAATGTTTATAGCAGCATTATTCACAATAGTCAAATGGTGAAAACAACCAAAGTGTCCATGAACAGATGACTGGATAAACAAAATGTAGTATGTAAATAATATGGAATGAGCCCCGCAGCAGCCGAGCCGCCCGACCTCCTTCTCCCCTCTCTCTCTCCGCCGGCCCGCCGCGCGGCGCCCAAGCCCCGCAGCAGCCGAGCCGCCCGACCTCCTTCTCCCCTCTCTCTCTCCGCCGGCCCGCCGCGTGGCGCCCAAGCCCCGCAGCAGCCGAGCCGCCCGACCTCCTTCTCCCCTCTCTCTCTCCGCCGGCCCGCAGCGCGGCGCCCAAGCCCCGCAGCAGCCGAGCCGCCCGACCTCCTTCTCCCCTCTCTCTCTCCGCCGGCCCGCAGCGCGGCGCCCAAGCCCCGCAGCAGCCGAGCCGCCCGACCTCCTTCTCCCCTCTCTCTCTCCGCCGGCCCGCCGCGCGGCGCCCAAGCCCCGCAGCAGCCGAGCCGCCCGACCTCCTTCTCCCCTCTCTCTCTCCGCCGGCCCGCCGCGCGGCGCCCAAGCCCCGCAGCAGCCGAGCCGCCCGACCTCCTTCTCCCCTCTCTCTCTCCGCCGGCCCGCCGCGCGGCGCCCAAGCCCCGCAGCAGCCGAGCCGCCCGACCTCCTTCTCCCCTCTCTTCCCCCTCCTGCTCCAGCTGCTCTCCAACCACCACGGTGCCCTCTTCCCCCGCCTTCACCGTGCTCCTCCGCCACCAGCCTCGACAGCCTTGCCGCCCTCACCTTTCCTCCTCCAGAACAGCTACTGGGGGAGTGGAGATAATACAGAGCAGCTCCCGGAGCCACGACGGAGATCAAAGGGACAGCGGACCCCATCCTGGAACGGCTGACTATCTGGGAGAACCAGCTCCGGTGAAATCACCAAGGGGCACGGGCTTTCCTGGGTGGGACGACAAGCGACCGGAGTCCCTCCCTTCCACCTTCCTGGGCCAGCTGGTAGAATTGGACAGGCGGTCCCCTTAGGCCGCGGCGGCTGGTGCCCCCACCACACGAGGCCCCCCGGAACAACTGAGATAGTTGGGTCGGAAACCCCCAGACTGCGGAGAACAGTGACCGGGGGATCCCTTCCAAACACGTGACTCCCCCGTCGGCTGGGAACAGTGTACTCTCCCGGGCTGCGACAGCTGGCGCCCTCCCGCCACGCTTGGTGCCCCGCGCCGACTGGCTAATTTGGCCGGACGCTCTCCTGTGCTGCGACGGCCGGCGACCCTCCCCACGTTTGGAACCCCGGGCCGGCTGGCATTCTTCCAAGACGCTTAGGTTGCCGAACCTCCCCTACGGCGAGAGTTTTCCAGAGTTGAGGGACCCACAGCAACTTTCGCTGGTGGAACCCACAGACAGGCGTGTGCCACGAGCGCCACCTACTGGGCAGGATAGGAAGAACAGAACCCAGAGATTGCGCAGAAAAATCTTTCAAGCTGTGGGGTCGAACACCCGGGGAAATCTGACTAAATGCCCAGACGCCAGCAGAAGATAACGGATCACGCTCAGAAAATTGAACATATGGCCCAGTCAAACGAAGAAACCAATAGTTCAAATGAGATACAGGAGCTGAAACAACTAATGCTGAATATACTACAGAAATGGAAAACCTCTTCAAAAACGAAATCGATAAATTGAGGGAGGACATGAAGAAGACATGGGCTGAACAAAAAGAAGAAATAGAAAAACTGAAAAAACAAATCACAGAACTTATGGAAGTGAAAGATAAAGTAGAAAAGATGGAAAAAACAATGGATACCTACAATGACAGATTTAAAGAAACAGAAGATAGAATTAGTGATTTGGAGGATGAAACATCTGAATCCCAAAAAGAAACAGAAACTATCCGGAAAAGAATGGAAAAATTTGAACAAGATATCAGGGAACTCAAGGACAATGTGAACCGTACAAATATACGTGTAGTGGGTATCCCAGAAGGAGAAGAGAAGGGAAAAGGAGGAGAAAAACTAATGGAAGAAATTATCACTGAAAATTTCCCAACTCTTATGAAAGACCTAAAATTACAGATCCAAGAAGTGCAGCGCACCCCAAAGAGATTAGACACAAATAGGCGTTCCCCAAGACACTTACTAGTTAGAATGTCAGAGGTCAAAGAGAAAGAGAGGATCTTGAAGGCAGCGAGAGAAAAACAATCCGTCACATACAAGGGAAACCCAATAAGACTATGTGTAGATTTCTCAGCAGAAACCATGGAAGCTAGAAGACAGTGGGATGATATATTTAAGTTACTAAAAGAGAAAAACTGCCAGCCAAGACTCCTATATCCAGCAAAATTGTCCTTCAAAAATGAGGGAGAAATTAAAACATTCTCAGACAAAAAGTCACTAAGAGAATTTGTGACCAAGAGACCAGCTCTGCAAGAAATACTAAAGGAAGCACTAGAGTCAGATACAAAAAGACAGAAGAGAGAGACATGGAGAAAAGTGTAGAAAGAAGGAAAGTCAGATATGATATATATAATACAAAAGGCAAAATGGTAGAGGAAAATATTATCCAAACAGTAATAACTCTAAATGTCAATGGACTGAATTCCCCAATTAAAAGACATAGACTGGCAGAATGGATTAAAAAACAGGATCCTTCTATATGCTGTCTACAGGAAACACATCTTAGACCCAAAGATAAATATAGGTTGAAAGTGAAAGGTTGGGAAAAGATATTTCATGCAAACAACAACCAGAAAGAGCAGGAGTGGCTATACTAATATCCAACAAATTAGACTTCAAATGTAAAACAGTTAAAAGAGACAAAGAAGGACACTATATACTATTAAAAGGAACAATTAAGCAAGAAGACATAACAATCATAAATATTTACGCACCGAACCAGAATGCCCCAAAATACGTGAGGAATACACTGCAAACACTGAAGAGGGAAATAGACACATATACCATAATAGTTGGAGACTTCAATTCACCACTCTCATCAATGGACAGAACATCTAGACAGAGGATCAATAAAGAAATAGAGAATCTGAATATTACTATAAATGAACTTGACTTAACAGACATTTATAGGACATTACATCCTACAACAGCAGGATACACCTTTTTTTCAAGTGCTCATGGATCATTCTCAAAGATAGACCATATGCTGGGTCACAAAGCAAGTCTTAACAAAATTAAAAAGATTGAAATCATACACAACACTTTCTCGGATCGTAAAGGAATGAAGTTGGAAATCAATAGCAGCCCGAGTGCCAGAAAATTCACAAATACGTGGAGGCTCAACAACACACTCTTAAACAACGAGTGGGTCAAAGAAGAAATTGCAAGAGAAATTAGTAAATACCTCGAGGCGAATGAAAATGAAAACACAACATATCAAAACTTATGGGACGCAGCAAAGGCAGTGCTAAGAGGGAAATTTATTGCCCTAAATGCCTATATCAGAAAAGAAGAAAAGGCAAAAATGCAGGAATTAACTGTCCACTTGGAAGAACTGGAGAAAGAACAGCAAACTAATCCCAAAGCAAGCAAAAGGAAAGAAATAACAAAGATTAGAGCAGAAATAAATGAAATTGAAAACATGAAAACAATAGAGAAAATCAATAAGACCAGAAGTTGGTTCTATGAGAAAATCAACAAGATTGATGGGCCCTTAGCAAGATTGACAAAAAGAAGAAGAGAGAGGATGCAAATAAATAAGATTAGAAATGAAAGAGGAGACATAACTACTGACCTCACAGAAATAAAGGAGGTAATAACAGGATACTATGAACAACTTTACGCTAATAAATACAACAATTTAGAAGAAATGGACAGGTTCCTGGAAAGACATGAACAACCAACTTTGACTCAAGAAGAAATAGACGACCTCAACAAACCAATCACAAGTAAAGAGATTGAATTAGTTATTCAAAAGCTCCCTAAAAAGAAAAGTCCAGGACCAGACGGCTTCACATGTGAATTCTATCAAACATTCCAGAAAGAATTAGTGCCTACTCTCCTCAAACTCTTCAACATAATCGAAGTGGAGGGAAAACTACCTAATTCATTCTATGAAGCCAACATCACCCTCATACCAAAACCAGGCAAAGATATTACAAAAAAAGAAAACTACAGACCAATCTCTCTAATGAATACAGATGCAAAAATCCTCAATAAAATTCTAGCAAATCGTATCCAAGAACACATTAAAAGAATTATACATCATGACCAAGTAGGATTCATCCCAGGTATGCAAGGATGGTTCAACATAAGAAAATCAATTAATGTAATACAGCATATCAACAAATCAAAGCAGAAAAATCACATGATCATCTCGATTGATGCAGAGAAGGCATTTGACAAGATTCAACATCCTTTCCTGCTGAAAACACTTCAAAAGATAGGAATACAAGGGAACTTCCTTAAAGTGATAGAGGGAATATATGAAAAACCCACAGCTAATATCATCCTCAATGGGAAAAAATTGAAAACTTTCCCCCTAAGATCAGGAACAAGACAAGGATGTCCACTATCACCACTATTATTCAACATTGTGTTGGAAGTTCTAGCCAGAGCAATTAGGCAAGAAAAAGAAATACAAGGCATCAAAATAGGAAAGGAAGAAGTAAAACTATCACTGTTTGCAGACGATATGATACTATATGTAGAAAACCCAGAAAAATCCACAACAAAATTAATAGAGCTAATAAATGAGTACAGCAAAGTAGCAGGCTACAAGATCAACATTCAAAAATCTGTAGCTTTTCTATACACTAGTAATGAACAAGCTGAGGCGGAAATCAAGAAACGAATCCCATTTACAATCGCAACTAAAAGAATAAAATACCTAGGAATAAATTTAACCAAAGAGACAAAAAACCTATATAAAGGCGGGCCGCGGTGGCTCAGCGGACAAGAGTGCTTGCCTGCCGTGCCGGAGGACCCCGGTTCGATTCCCGGCCCCAGCCCATGTAAAAAACAAACAAACAAACAAAATATAATAAAACAAGAAAATGTTTAAAAATGTTTCCCTTTCTTCCTCCCTTCCTTCCTTCCTTCTCTGTCTTTCCTTCCTTTCCTCCCTCTCTCTTTAAAAAAAAAAAAAAAAAAAAAAAAAAACCTATATAAAGAAAACTACAAAAAACTGTTAAAAGAAATCACAGAAGACCTAAATAGATGGAAGGGCATACCGTGTTCATGGATTGGAAGACTAAATATAGTTAAGATGTCAATCCTACCTAAATTGATTTACAGATTCAATGCAATACCAATCAAAATCCCAACAACTTATTTTTCAGAAATAGAAAAACCAATAAGCAAATTTATCTGGAAGGGCAGGGTGCCCCGAATTGCTAAAAACATCTTGAGGAAAAAAAACGAAGCTGGAGGTCTCGCGCTGCCTGACTTTAAGGCATACTATGAAGCCACAGTGGTCAAAACAGCATGGTATTGGCATAAAGATAGATATATCGACCAATGGAATCGAATAGAGTGCTCAGATATAGACCCTCTCATCTATGGACATTTGATCTTTGATAAGGCAGTCAAGCCAACTCACCTGGGACAGAGCAGTCTCTTCAATAAATGGTGCCTAGAGAACTGGATATCCATATGCAAAAGAATGAAAAAAGACCCATCTCTCACACCCTATACAAAAGTTAACTCAAAATTGATCAAAGATCTAAACATTAGGTCTAAGACCATAAAACAGATAGAGGAAAATGTTGGGAGATATCTTATGGATCTTACAACTGGAGGTGGTTTTATGGACCTTAAACCTAAAGCAAGAGCACTGAAGAAGGAAATAAATAAATGGGAGCTCCTCAAAATTAAACACTTTTGTGCATCAGAGAACTTCATCAAGAAAGTAGAAAGACAGCCTACACAATGGGAGACAATATTTGGAAACGACATATCAGATAAAGGTCTAGTATCCAGAATTTATAAAGAGATTATTCAACTCAACAACAAAAAGACAGCCAACCCAATTACAAAATGGGAAAAAGACTTAAACAGACACCTACCAGAAGAAGAAATACGGATGGCCAAGAGGCACATGAAGAGATGCTCAATGTCCCTGGCCATTAGAGAAATGCAAATCAAAACCACAATGAGATATCATCTCACACCCACCAGAATGGCCATTATCAACAAAACAGAAAATGACAAGTGCTGGAGAGGATGCGGAGAAAGAGGCACACTTATCCACTGTTGGTGGGAATGTCAAAGGGTGCAACCACTGTGGAAGGCAGTTTGGCGGTTCCTCAAAAAGCTGAATATAGAATTGCCATACGACCCAGCAATACCATTGCTAGGTATCTACTCAAAGGACTTAAGGGCAAAGACACAAACGGACATTTGCACACCAATGTTTATAGCAGCGTTATTTACAATTGCAAAGAGATGGAAACAGCCAAAATCTCCATCAACAGAAGAATGGCTAAACAAACTGTGGTATATACATACGATGGAACATTATGCAGCTTTAAGACAAGATAAACTTATGAACCATGTAATAACATGGATGGACCTAGAGAATATTATGCTGAGTGAATCCAGCCAAAAACTAAAGGACAAATACTGTATGGTCCCACTGATGTGAACGGACATTCGAGAATAAACTTGAAATATGTCATTGGTAACAGAGTTCAGCAGGAGTTAGAAACAGGGTAAGACAATGGGTAATTGAAGCTGAAGGGATACAGACTGTGCAACAGGACTAGAAACAAAAACTCAAAAATGGACAGCACAATAATACCTAATTGTAAAGTAATCATGTTAAAATACTGAATGAAGCTGCATCTGAGCTATAGGGTTTTTTTTGTTTTTGTTTGCTTGTTGATTTGTTTGTTGTTGTTGTTTTTTACTATTACTTTTATTTCTTTTCTTTATATTAACATTTTATATCTTTTTCTGTTGTGTTGCTAGTTCCTCTAAACCGATGCAAATGTACTAAGAAACAATGATCATGCATCTATGTGATGATGTTAAGAATTACTGAGTGCATATGTAGAATGGTATGATTTCTAAATGTTGTGTTAATATCTTTTTTTTTTTTCCGTTAATAAAAAAATAAAAAAATAATAATAATAATAATATGGAATATTATTCAGTTGTAAAACAATGAAGTTCTAACATATGCTTCACCATAGATGAATCTAGAAATAATTATGGTAGTGAAATAAGTCAGACACAAAAGATCAAATACTGTATGAATCCACGTATATGTAATTACTAGAATAAGCAAATCCATAGAGGTAGAAGGCCTGCTAAATTTTATAAGGGGCCAGGGGAAGGGTGGAATGAGATTCTTTTGCTTATACGTACAAAGTATGTGTTTGGAGGTCATGAAAACATCTTGATACAGAATGGTGGTGACGGTAGCACAACATGGGAATGTTATTAATACCCCTTAAATGTGCATATGTGTATATTCTCCAGCAAAACATGCACAAATTTTGGTAATAAAAGATCATAGTACATCCTTCCATATATAAGTCAATTGCTAAATATGAGGAAGTAAATTTTTGGAAGGCACCAAAAGATGACTGGTTTTAGATTAGCTGAACTGAAGTTATTCTTAACAGAAATTGCATTATCAATTCAGCTAGCTTCCAATTTAAGAAAATACGTTTCTTTCAGCTGCATAGAAGAAAATGGGTTATCTATCGATTCCTTGTATCAAGGACATGCTTCCAATTCAGGCAAAAGTGGCAGAGTCAAGATTTTTCCTATCAAACTTGAATTTTGAAAAAGTATTAAAATATAAATACTGCAAAAAAAGTCAATAATGAAGTATCTACATTGAACCAAAATGCTCTCTGCTCACGTCTTGTACAAGTGTGAGATCAATTTAGAGAGGATTCTGGTAACAGTTCTTAAGTTCATAAATCTATCCAGTAGAGAATAATGTCTAAAAAAGAATTATTTAAATGAACTAACAAGTTCCTTTTTTATTGCATTATTTCACATTGGGTTTTGGTCACTCTGAACCAAATAGTGTTGACACATGTAGTTCATAATTGAGTCTATGTCTCTGAGCCAACCAAGGTAAGGAGAATGAAAGTCTCATATTATCTACTATTTTTCCTCACAAATATTTCCACAAAGTGATAAATAGTACAAAGCCAATAACGAATTCACCATGCTTTAAGATAGCCTATTTAAAAAAAAAAAAAAGTTAAAATAGGAAGCCCAAGTTTTCAAATTGTAAAGATGGGAGTGTACTTAGCATTTTAAATGGAATATCTACTATGATAATAGGACCATTATCTAGTGAAAGTAGAATCGTGCTTTTAAAAAATGGGTAAGTTAATTCTCTCAACCACACTCTTACCTCACTCTGTTTTGTTAATTCATTTTTCAGGTCTCTGCTTAAATATCTCCTTTTGAGAAAGCCTTTCCTCATCTGCCAAACTAAAACAGGATTCCTGTTATAGTTTATACTTGTAGTAACTTTTACTTCTATAAAGCGTTTATCATGAATGATAATCTTAAATTTTGCATAATTATTTAGTAGCAACATCCCTATCCCCATAAACTGTAAGTCTTATACTGTTTTCTTTCTGTTTCCTTCTTTTTTTCTTTACTTTTTATCATGCCATCCTAGCACCCAAAGTAGTGCATGGCACTAGTAGGCACTCATTATTTGTCAAATTAGTGAATGGATAGCTAGTTGGAAGAATAAGTAGATGGTTTAATGTGGGTGCAAATAGTTCATACGGACAGCCACTTTCCATCCTCAGGTTCAGAGCTCTGCATTATCAAAATCAAAACAAAGCAATGGTAAGACAGTGTTATTCAATCCTTTTTAAACATAAAGCGGGAGTTGACAAATACATTGTTAAACAAATCATCCTTCCTTTCGTAGACCATGTTTATCATGGTGTTTGCTCTAAGACAAAACTTTAAATTTTAGTAGCAAAGTGAAACTTCTTGGGAAAAATATAGACACAGACCATTCTGAAGCAAAAATATGAGTCAATAGATTCAATCTCCATGTGAAGACATTTAGAAATATCTTAATTTATTCCCCTTTTATTTCCTTTTCATGCATATGTAAGTGTAATACATGATTAAAAAGAATTTGTCTAAATACATATACAAAAACTTTTAATGGTTCATAAAATAATGGATCATTTTACAGTTGATGACATCTTACACTGGATTAAATATAGCATATGTATAGGTCCTGAACATTGGAAATAATATTTTACAAGGTGGGGATAGGATTTGTGTGACTTTATAATTCCTTTATTATTTTACTCAACATTTTTCTGATTATATTAGTATAATACTAAATTATTTTTACAATAAGAAAAAACTGTTTTTAAGATAAATCATGTATATTAAGTCAAAATCTGTATATATAAACTGTAAGGATAACTACAATAGGAAGTGTAGGTGTATGCTGGTCTGCTTGCTTGCATGGCAGTCTGCATTCAATCCTTCTTCACTAATGCTTCTTCTCTAATGCTCTCTTGGGTTAATCGACATTGTAACCCTCAAACAACCAGCATTTCCTTTTCTCATAAATGGAGTCGCCAGCAATTACTGACGTTTCCTTTTCTGTGGTTAAACTGCCACGAACTGTTCTCTAAGTTTATAAGTAGGTTATACTTAAATTTACATATTATCCAATAAATTGACCATGGCAAAAGGATGGACCCCAAAATTGGGATGTCCCAGCTGAATATCTTAAGAAACAAGAAGATCCTGAGAAGAATGCAAAAGAACACCTTCCAACAGAGCAAACTCCGACTAGTACAATAAGCCACAATTGCTTAGATAAAGAAGAAAGATTATTAACCATAATTGCAGAATGAAAACTTTTACAGGGGGCATAGACTGCCCTTAACTTTAGAACCTGCCATGTGCCATAAGATAAAAAAGATCATCTAAAATTCTAAGATCAGAGTAGAACCATTTTTTCTTCTAAATCTCCTGGATTTAGAAGATTTAGAAGAAATCTTTAAATAAACCTCAAAGGGTATGCTAACCATGCCATTCACATCATCAACTCATTCATTGAATTTCAGGTTTGAAAGAATCTTTGACATACTTCTTTTTTAAAAAATTGTTTGATAGATGAAGTTGTTTTCTAGTGTACATGGAAATAGAGTAAATGTAGTGGAGAAGCTGTATAACAAATTACACAAAACTTAGTGGCTGAGAACAGCCAAAGATCATTATGTCACGCAATTTCTGAGGGTTTGGAATCCAGAAGCATCTTAGCTGAGTATTTCTGGCTCACGGTCTCTCATGAGGTTGTAGTCAAGTTGTTGGTGGGGCCTGGAGAGTCCATTCCAAGCTTTCCCATATAGCTTTGGTAGGAGGCTTCAGTTCCTGTCTGTGTAGCCTTCCTCATAAAGCTACTCGTCAATGGCTTCCCCAGAAGGAGTGCTCCCAGAGAGAGAGCCACCGTGTTGGAGGCTACAATCTTTTATAACCTCAGCTCAGAAGTGACATATTATCACATGCATTATTCAATTAGTCACGCAGACCAACCCTGGTACAATTTACATGTGTGTAGATACCTACAAGAAACATTATGGAGCTTAGTAAAGGCTGATTACTATAGAGCCCTTGACTCGGAATCCAAATATTGCAGTTAATAATCATTTCGGTAGTAGGGAAAGAAAAAACTATACTCTTTTCCTTACCCTTCCCCAAAGCTCCATGATTAGAAAAAAGTTACTTTCTGCATGTCTTGCGTTTCCATTATAATGGTACTAGATCATCCCTGATTGTCTCATCCTTGGAAGACATAAAGCATCCATCTGCTTGAGTCTGAATTCTCCTGCTTTGTGTTCACCTTTTAAATCAATGGGTTTACTGGTGAAGCTTTTGTCGATTAGAAGCCCACGCAATTTTCTTAATGGGAGGAGCTGAGTACTGTAGAGTAATTGTGCATTTACCTGTAAAATTCCACTTTTTTCAAGCTTGCAAATGCTCCCATTTTTCCTCCTGGGATTCATAAAACAGTGTATCTTTTCAGGGACTTATGAAAGTTTTCTTGAGATATTTTCTAAATGCTTCAAGACAGACATTGAATTAACTTAGACTCAAGGCCACCCTGCATACTGGCTGAGAATTCACATGCTGTTCTTTAGTCTATCTGAATTTAGGCTAGGGGAGTGGTGTAGGTCTAGAATGGCAATCAGGTTTCTGGCTTAAGATTACAGAGAAAGAGGGTTTTGTATAGCATAGTCTTTTTTCTAAGGTTGCCTTTACAACCTTAGATTTTTAAATAAGCTACAAACCTTTCAATATATTACCAGGCACAATCAATGTATACAGTTTCATAATCAGAAAGAACTAGAGCAAGCACAAGTATTTTTGTGTTGAGCTACACCACTCTGAGTGACTTACATGGAACAAATGTAGTTCAAACGTCAGCCAGTCGCTTCATTCATTTCAAGAGAGAGGCTTTTTTCCTCTTATTGATTTTTCTCTGCTCATTACGGATCACTTCATCTCCCTTTGATTTGTTTCTCTTACCAACCTGGCACTTCTTGTAGGTGCTTCACTTCTCACTAATAGCAATTGCAGGCTATTGACCAAATATGACATGACTACTGAATTGAAACTTTTTACATCATTATAGTTCAATATTGGTAAATGCAGTTTTATACTCTACAAATTAGCTCTGCTGATAGCATTTAGAAATGTCTGGACTAGCAAGGACAAAATACAATGAAATGTCCAACGATACAATGACAGCTCAGGTCTACCTTAATATCATAGGAAAAAAAATTTTCTGACATAGAATTAAATGAGAGAGAAAATTCCATAAACATTACAGTATTTAATGGGTATCCATGTTATTTTGCTGGGATTTTTATTCTAATCAGTAGTAGAACTGCAAAAATAAAATTAAACCTATATAATATTTGACCATTGAATAAACAATCTAAAGAAAATACTGATTTTGTCTTTATTTTTTCATTTATTGTTTAATTTTATTATTTTTTCATATTCTCCATGACAGTAATTGCTGTTTAGCTTAACATGTCAGTCTGCAGAGGCAGAAAATAAGTTAAAAATATGTACTCACTTAGTATTTTCCAACATGTTTCCATGACCTACAGCATTTACTCTTCATATTTTCCCGGAGGATAAGTTGCTGTATTAGAAAATGAAAATAGTTTTACTTCTGAAATTCAGATAGAGGCTAGATGAGGCATAGAAAATGACAAGAGGCAAGAAGCTAGAACAAAAACTAGCAATCAAAAAGAGAAATTCATGTTTTTTTATTATAATTTCCAGGACCCCAGAAATGATTTTTACATCTTATAACTGTATATACTAGTAGGAACCAGAGAGAAAATATAAATTACAGGGTTGTGTGTTGAGATTTTTCTTCAACTCCTTCTTTGAATACAGAGTTTGTTTGTTTGTTTGTTTGGCACTGAGCATATAACTACATGATTATTTATATGGATCAGATAAATCAACACTTAATTTCCTTTCCTGTTCTCCTCAGTGGTTACACCGTACTTTTACTAGTCTCCTGGAATTACTAGCTGCCTCTTGGCTGACACCCCTGCCTTTGGCCCTCAAACATGCTCAATCCTCTCTACTCAGAAAACGGACAGAAAGATCAACATATTTAAGCTTCTGCTTCTTTCTCTCCTCTTCTGACAGACCCCCGAGAGTGGTCTACATCCACTGTTCTCAATCTAACACTTTCCAGTGAGTCGCAAACCCATTGAGCTGTGTTTTCTTCTCTCTGTCTCTCCACTGAAACTGATCTCTGTATTGTCAAGTAGACTTTTCATTTTTAACCCATCTTGATTTCTTGGTGGTACCTGTCTTGCTGGACATTCTTTTTCTCTTGCTTTCAATGACAGTACCATTTTGATTTTCCTTCTTATTACTCACTCTTATTTATTAGGCTAGTTAACGTAAGTTTTTCCTCTGCTCTACTGCCCACATCCTTGACTCTTTTATAATCTTTTTGCCATCCCTTTTATGATATCAAAAGTCCAAAAGTATTTCTACAGTATTAAACAGTATTCTACTGTTGTCCAATGAAAGCTCAAATATATTATGTCCAAAAATAGTAGTAATAATAATAATGAGAGAAACAGTAATGAATTTTATGTAATTCTGTCATTTAATCTTCATAATAACTCCTTGAGATAGGGATTCTCACAGAGGAAACTGAGACTCGGAATGCTTAAGCAATGTGCCCAATGTCAGAAATCCAGTAAAACAAGTACAAAGATTTGAATCCAAATCTGTCTAACAATTATATTAGACTGTTTCCTGAAACACTAAAGCCTGCTCTCCCACCTTGTTTTAAAACTCAGTTACTGACCTCAGCATCCACCCAATCTACACATATTTGAAATCTAAGATACATCTCTGACCACTCCATCTCCAATATTCCTCACGTCCAATAGGTTGATGAGTAAAATGGGTAGCAAAACTGTCTTCAAGTAAATTTCTCCCCTCCATTTTCTTTTCCTCTCCCTTGTTCACAGACTCTCTGGTCTCTCCTTCTCTAAATCATCTTCCACATACTACTGCAATTATCATTCTGAAACTGTAGTCTTTCAATTACTTCTAACTGCTAACAGAATAAAGTCACAACTCCCAATCATCTCCTTCACATATTTACTATTATTTACAGTTGTATCGCTTGGCACTCAGCCCCATGCCCTTTTGTCTTTAGATTTCCTGGATCATTGCTGGGGGGTGAGCTTGCCAGTCACTGCAACATCTTCTTTTATTTTTATGCTCAGGCACTTCCTCTGTCCTCATTGTCCCTGACTGAAAATCTAGTATATCTCTATAATCATGGATATAGTTAGATTTGAATTGGTCAGTAATGTGTTTATCTCCCAAAATAAACTGACAGGTTTTCAGGGCCAGAGTCAGGTGTCCATTTCTGTAATTCTCTTCTCTTTCCCTTAGAGACTCCATCCTCTAGAACATCTTGTACCTGAAAGGTTAACTTGAAATCATTGTTTCAGCTATATAGTGGGGTAATAAGAGAAAATTTCAAAATTCTTATATGAAGGTTTGAGATCTTGGGAAGACTGTATAAGTGAAAATAATCAGAATTACTAACTTAAAAAATTTAATAGTAGAACCACATCATATGCTAAAATTCCACCATAGCATTATGTAGTAATATTTCAGAGGACTTATAATGAGGAAAAGACTAAAGCTTTCAGAGAGAAAAACAGATTGTGCACAAAAGATGGGAGATTATAAAATTATGAGATGTCTCAAGAATTATAACAATTATAGTTTTTAAAATAAAGATACTACTAGGAAAATACAAATTTGACACAGAAACATCCAAATCCCTAAAGGAAAGAAGTAGAAAAAAATGTATTTTAACAAAATACATGAGAGAAAAGAAAAGAACTCATAAAAATAACCTGGGATAAATAAGACAAAAGTAGAAGTATAACAATAAGCATAAATTATTATAAAAACATTTAGATTTTATAAAATAAAAAAGGAAAACTAATGCAGGTATAAGTAGTTTTACAACAGAAAATTAAACTTGCATACATGAATAAGTAAATATAGAAAAATATAATAAAGGTAAGAAAATATTGATAGCAATATTAGGTTAGATGACACAGGAGTTATGAAAAATTCATCAATGGGGCAAATGTGGATCTTTCATAATGACAAAAGCATATTATGAACACATATGAATATGCACTCTGTACAATGTAGCAGAAAAATACAAAAAACAAAAGTATTAGAAACAAGGATTTTTTTGCCCGCACTCCCGCCCCACCACTGGGGGAAAGATAAGATTCACATTTGGAGACAGTAACTCATTTATCTCAAGATTCAATAGGTTAGGGAGGCAAAAAAAAATAAAAATATAAAAGGTTTGAATATCGTCTCAATATTCCTAGTAGATAGTCTTGACATCTTAAACTCTAGTCTGCCTATACATTATTTTTAAATTTAAAACATTATTTATAAATTGAGCATACCTTTTGTCACGAAGAAAATCTCAATAAAAATCTCAAAATGTAACTATCAAAGCAACATTCCCCACTTTAAGTACAATAAAGAATAATTTGGCAATTAATATGAAACAAGCTATTTAAAAATAAATGCTTTAAATAAGTTTTTTTTTCTAAAAAGGAAAGCAAAATTAAAAAAAAAAACAGCCTGTTTGAATTAACACTAATGAAAACATTGCATCGCAATGTATATAGGATTCAGCTAAAGCTGCCTGCAGTGAAAAATGTGTACTTAACTCTTTTTCATTATGAAAGAGAAGGCATAGAAAATAACTACTACTAAGTTTACATTTAAACTTACGAATCTGAACAGCTACAAAATATACCAAATGAGTTTAGATGGAAGACATTAAAGTGAATTTTAAAAAGCAGAAGTCTACAGAAAAGTTCATATGAGTAATAAATCTAAGAGCTGATATTTTGAAATGATCAATAAAATAGGTAAACCTCTAGAAAATATGATCAAGAAAAATAAAAATGAAAAATAAATAAACATTAGCAAGAATAATGGGACTATAAGGGTAGATAAGAATGTGATAAAATGATAAAGGAACAAAATTATAATAAATTAAATTTTATATATGTATGTAAGAAATAGAGGATAAACTACCATAGTAGATAAAAAAAGTAAGAAACCTAAATAAACCAAATTTCATAAAATAGAGAAGTTAGTCAATGATCTATTTTGCTTCTTATAGCATGTTACTTAAAGTATTTGAACATAAATTAAAAAAATGCTTTCTAATTTAATTTAGAAATTTAACTTAAGAATACCTAATGCTGGCAATCATAGCACAAAAAATATATAGAAATCTTATAAATGTGCAGCAAGGAGATAAGGTTTTGAACTCAATTTCTACAGGGAAAGGCTTTCCTAATATTTGAAATATTGGAAACTGTGTTAGGTTTCTCTAGAGAAACAGAACCAACAGGGGATATCTCTAAATATGAAATTTCTAAAGGTGTATCATGCAACTGTGGAAATGGAAGAGTTCAAAATCCACAGGGCAGGCTATGAAGCTAACAGCTCTGATGAAGGGTCTGGACGAACTCCACAGGAGAGGTTCACTTGCTGAAGAAGCAGTGAAAAAGTTTCTCTTCTTCCTTAAAAAGCCTTCAATGGATTAGATTTTCTTATGGTGGGGGATTTGCCTTCCTTGATAGCAGATGGAATCAGCCGTAGATGTAATCAACTGACATGATTTAATACACCAGTCTTCCGGTTTATCAACCAGCCACGAAATATCCTTGCAGCAAAGGTTCGACCAGTGCTTGTCTGGCTAGACAACTGGGAATAATCACTTGGCCAAGTTGAAACCAGAACCTAACCATCACAAAAACTATTTGAAATTACTGTTGAAAACCTTTTAAAATGATGTTTATAAAAATAGAAACATTGTTTTGTTTTTTACTCTGTTCCTCATTCCAGAATGTGTGATCATTGAATGGAATGGCAGGAAGAAGAGTTGCCCAAACTAATTAAGATATTCTCTCCCACTCTGTCTCTTTTGGAAGATATTTCTAATTCTTTTCATGATGTACCCCCACCACCCCTCATTTCTTTCAGACTTAAAACTCGATTAAAGTCCCATCAGGCCCCTAAAGGTGAGGTACAAAGTATCACATATGAGGAGGTATGTTATACTCCAAAAGAACTGTGTGAGTTTTCCAATTTATATAGACAAAAATCAGGGGAATATGTATGGCAATAGATTTTAAGGGTGTGGGATAATAGTGGGAGGAATGTAAGGCTGGATCAGGTTGAATTCATTGATATGCATTCAATATCAATTAAACAGAGATTCTGTATTCAATGTTACAGCTCGAGGGGTTAGAAAAAGCATTAACAGTTTGTTTGGATGGTTGGTTGAAACATGGATTAAAAGGTGGCAGACATTACCTAAGGTTGAAATGCCAGAACTGCCCTGGTATAATGTAGATGAGGGGATCCAGATGCTTAGAGAGATTGGAATGTTAGAGTGGATTTATTGTGCAAAGCCTGCTCTTACACCCCAGGAATGTCTGGAGGATGCACCTTTTACCAGAACAGTGAGAAATAAATTTGTGAGACTATTGCCATCATCCCTGAAGAGCTGTGTAGTTGCACTTCTCTGTAGGTCAGATATTACTGTAGGAAACTGCTGTCACTGAGCTGGAATCCTTAAACACAATGGGAATGACTGGATCCCAAGTTGGGAGAAGCCAGGTGGCAGCCCTTAATCGCCAAAAACAGGGTGGACATGGCTATTATAATAGATAGCAAACTAAAGCAGGAGTCAAAATAATATGACTCAGAGATTTGTGGTATTGGCTATGAGTTATGGGTTAGCTAGAAATGCAATAGATAGGAAGTCTACTAAATTTTTGTTCGAGCTGTATAAACAAAAGAGTTCCAGGTCAAGTGAACAGAAGTCTAACCTGAATTACAAAAACACAGAGTCACGGCCCCTTAATTAATTTGCACACTTGAGACAGTTTACAGATCCAGAGTCCCTTGAATGAAGGTGAGGCCTGGCCCCTTTTGGGGAGAACCCTGGTACACTGCCCCAAATTTATACTGTAACTCTTCCTCCAAGCCTTTCCCAAGGAGACTGACAGTCTTTTACCAGGGTAGCTGTGTATTGAGGAAAAGGAAATGATCAGATATTTGAGGGATTATTAGACACTGGTTCAGAAGTGACATTAATTCCAGTGGACCCAAAACATCATTCTGGTCCACCAGTCAGAGTGGGAGCTTATGGAGGCCAGGTGATCATGGAGTTTTAGCTCAGGTTCATCTCACTGTGGGCCCAGTGTGCCCCCAGACCCATTCTGTAGTTATTTCCCCAGTGTCCAGAATGTGTAATTGGAATAGACATACTGAGCAACTGGCAGAATCCCCACACTGGCTCTCTAACCCATGCAGTGAGGGCTATATAGTGAGAAAGGCCAAGTGGAAGCCACTAGAATTGCCCCTACCTAGCAAAAATAGTAAATCAGAAGCAATACTGGATTCATGGACGGATTGCAGAGATTACTGCCACTCTTAAGGACTTGAAGGATGCAGCGGTGCTGATTTCCACCACATCCCCCATTCAACTCTCCTATTTGGCCTGTGCAGAAAACTGATGGGTCTTGGAGGATGACAGTGGATTATTGTAAGTTCAACCAGGTGGTAAGTCCAATTGCAGTTGCTGTTCCAGATGTGGTATCATCGCTTGAGCAAATTAATACATCCTCTGATACCTGGTATGCAGCTATTGATCTGGTGTGATAATTAGATTCAATTGTCAACTTGACCAGGTGAAGGTACCTGGTTCTGTTGCTGTGGGCATGAGCCAATGTGAACCTCATCTGTTGCTCATTACATCTGCAGTCGGCTAAGAGCATGCTTGCTGTAATGAATTATGTTTGATTTAATTGGCTGGTGCTTAAATGAGAGAGCTCAATGTAGCACAGCCCAAGCAGCTAACATACCTCATCTCAGCACTCACAGCTCAGCTCAGGCCTTTGGAGATGCAGAAAGGAATCACCTTGGGGAAAGTTGTTGGAACCCAGAGGCCTGGAGAGAAGGACAGCAGAGATCACCCTGTGCGTTCCCACATAAGAAAGAACCTGGTTGAAAGTTAGCTGCCTTTCCTCTGAAGAACTAATGAAATAAATCCCATTTTATTAAAAGCCAATCTGTCTCTGATGTGTTGCATTCTGGCAGAATCCAATGGTGCTGGAAATGTCAGTGGCAAAGAGAGATGCTGCTTGGAGTCTTTGGCAGGCCCCTATAGGAGAATCACAATGCAGACCCTTAGGATTTTGGAGCAAAGCTTTAACCATCTGCTGCAGATAACTTCTTTCCTTTTAAGAAACAGCTTTTGGCCTGCTACTGGGCCTTAGTAGAGACTGGACACTTAACCATGGGCCACCGAGTTACCATGAGACCTGAGTTGCCTATCATGAGCTGGGTGTTGTCTGACCCACCAGCCATAAAGTTGGGCATGCACTGCAGTACTCTATTGTAAAATGGAAGTGGTATATACGAGATAGGGCCAGAGCAGGTCCTGAAGGCACAAGTAAGTTATGTGAGGAAGTGGCCCAAATGCCCATGGTCTCCACTCCTGCCACATTACCTTCTCTTTCCAAGACCAGAGCCATGGCCTCTTGGGGAGTTCCTTACAGTAAATTGACTGAGGAAGAGAAAACTTGGGCCTGGTTTACAGATGGTTCAGCCTGATATGCAGGTACCACCCGAAAGTGCAGCACTACAACCCCTTTCTGGGGTATTCTTGAAGGACAGTGGTGAGGGTAAATCCTCCCAGTGTGCAGAACTTCGAGCCATGCACCTGGATGCTCATTTTGCTTGGAAGGAAAACTGGCCAGAGGTGCGTTTGTATACTGACTCATGGACTGTTGCTAATGGTTTGACTGGATGGTCAGGGACTTGGAAAGGCTATAATTGGAAAATTGGTGACAAAGAGGTCTGGGGAAGATGTATGTGGATAGACCTTTCTGAGTGGGCCAAAAACATGAACATATCTTTGTCCCATGTGAATGCGCACCAGAAAGTGACTTCAGCAGGGGACAGTTTTAATAATCAAGTGGATAAGATGACCCGTTCTGTGGATACCAGTCAGCCTCTTTCCCCAACAACTCCTGTCATTGCCCAATGGGCTCATGAACAAAGTGGTCATGGTGGTAGGGATGGAGGTTATGCATGGGCTCAGCAACATGGACTTCCACTCACCAAGCTGTCCTGGATACAGCCACTGCTGAGTGCCCAATCTGCCAGCAGCAGAGACCCGCACTCAGCCCCCAATATGGCACCATTCCCCGAGGTGACCATCCAGCTAAATGGTGGCAGGCTTATTACATTGGACCACTCCCTTCATGGAAGGGGCAGGGATTTGTTCTAATTGGAATAGACACATACTCTGGATATGGGTTTACTTTCCCTGTACACAATGCTTCTGCCAAAACTACCATCTGTGGGCTCACAGAATGCCTTATCCATCATCATGGTATTCTACACAGCATTCCTTCTGATCAAGGAACACACTTCACAGCAAATGAAGTGCGGGAATGGGCACATGCTCATGGAATTCTCTGGTCTTACCATGTTCCCCATCATCCAGAAGCAGCTGGATTGATAGAACAGTGGAATGGCCTTTTGAAAACTCAATTATAGTGCCAACTAGGTGGCAATACCTTGAAGGGCAGGGGTAATGTTCTCCAGGAAGCTGTGTATGCTCTGAATCAATGTCAGCTGTATGGTGCTATTTCTCCCATAGCCAGGATCCATGGGTCCAGGAACCAAGGGGTGGAAATGGGAGTGGTACCACTCACTATTACCTCTAGTGATCCACTAGGAAAATTTTTGCTTCCTGTCCCTGCAACCCTGAGTTCTGCTGTTCTACAGGTTTTAGTTCCAAAAGGGGGGGTGCTTCCACCAGGAGAAACAACAATGATTCCATTGAACTGGAATCTAGGACTGCCACCTGGGCACTTTGAGCTACTCATGCCCCTGGATCAACAAGCCAAGAAGGGGATTATGTTATTGTCTGGGGTGATTGACCCTGACTATCAGGGGGAAATAGGACTGCAACTACACAATGGAGGTAAAGAAGAGTTTTCCTGGATTATAGGGGATCCCATAGGGTATCTTTTGGTACTACCATGCCCTGTGATTAAAATCAATGGAAAATTGCAGCAACCCAATCCAGGCAGGACTATCAATGGTCTAAAACTTTAGGAATGAAGGTTTGGGTCACCCCACCAGGCAAAGAACCACAGCCATCTGAAGTGCTTGTTGAGGGTAAAGGGAATATGGAATGAGTAGTGGAAGAAGGTAGTCATAAATATGAACTACAACCACATGATCAGTTATAGAAATGAGCACTGTAAAGCTGTTTTGTTCATGTTATACTATTTAAGTTGTAAGATGTCAAGTTTAAGAATGAATATCACCCAAGGACTTGCATCCTATTCTGGAGAGATTTAATGTGTTTCCAGTTATATGCAGGACAGTTGAGTATTGTTAGGTGAAAGAAAAAATGTGTGTTTTATTGTTTTTTATTTAGAATTAGGTATGATTTAAGGTGATGAGTATAGCTGCCAAGCTGACAAGGGGTGGACTATCATGGTCAGGTTCATATGTCAACTTGGCCAAGTGGTGGTACTGTTTGGTTGCGCAAGTGCTGGCCTGTCTGTTGTGATGAGGACATTTTATAGAATTAAATCATGATCACATCAGCTGCATTCACAGTTGATTCCATTTGTAATCAGCCAAGGGGAATGTCTTCTGCAATGAGTGATGCTTAATCTCATCACCAGAAGCCTTTTAAAGAGAATTCAGAAGAGACAGGTTTTCTTCCTGCTTCAGTCAGGGAGCCTCTCTTGTGGAGTTCGTCCAGACCCTCCATCGGAATCGTCAGTTCCATGGCCTGCCCTGTGGATTTTGACTCTGTATTCCCATGGTTATGTGAGACAATTTCACAAATTTTATATTTGCAAGTGTTTCCTGTTGATTCTGTTTCTCTAGAGAACCCTAACTAATACCTAATAACACAAAATATATAAGATGTATAAAATAATCCATAAATCTTTGCTAAAGTATGTTAAAGTTAAGGGAGCTATATACTGTGTTCCTAGATGAAAAGACTCCATATTATAAAAATATAAAAGGACTCAAACCCAATCAAGGGAACTCAATCAAATTCTCAGAGGGATTTATTTGGGGGCAAATAACAAATGCGTTCTTGGGTTTTTTCATATCTGAATGAGTAAATATTCAAGAATGGCCAGAAAGTGTTTAAAATTTAAAATAATGCTGAAGTAATTTTTTAAATGTGATATTGATGTTGTTCTAGTGTGCTAGCTGCCAGAATGCAATATACCAGAAACAGATTGGCTTTTAAAGAGGGGAATTTAATAGGTTGCTTGTTTACAGTTCTAAGATTGAGAAAATGTCCCAGTTAAACGAAGTCTATAGAAATGTCTAATCTAAGGCATCCAGGGAAAGATACCACGATTCAAAAAGGCCAATGAATTTCAGAGTTTCTCCCTCAAGTGGAAAGGCACATGGCAAACTCAGTGTTATCTGCTAGTTTCCCCTCCAGCTCCCCAGAAGGCGTTTTCTTTCTTCATCTCCCAAAGTCGGTGGCTGGTGGACTGTCTACTTCATGGTTCTGCAGCATTCTCTGCTCTCTCAGAGACTTCAAAGGTCACTGATTGGTGGACTCTGTGGTTCTCTCAGCCTCGTGGCTCTGCTTGGCTTTGCTGTGGCTTTCTCGTCACTTTCAAAAGACATTCTCCCCAAAAAATGTCTCCTCTGTTATAGGATCCCAGTAAACTAATCAAGACCCATATAGAATGGGTGGAGACATTTCCATCTAATCAAGTTTAATACCCACTCTTGATTGAGTCATATCTCCATGGAGATAAGCTAATTAAACTTTCCAACATACAGTACTGAATAGGGATTAGAAGAAACCATTGCTCCCACAAGGTTGATTAGGATTAAAACACGGCTTTTCTAGGGTATGTAAACCTTTTCAAACTGGCACAGATGCAGTAATGGAAAATAGATCAAGAGAAGCAAGAAAAGGATACACACATACATGGGGAATTATTATATGAAAAATCACCTCAATGATCAACAAATAATTTGGGCTAATCCCAGCTTCATACCAAAAACAGAAATAACTTATATATGATTTAGCCATTTAATTTTTTTAATTAATTTATTTTTTATTTATTATACATAACCACATAGAAACACTCTTATATGATCATTCCATTCTTGTTATATAATCCACAGCTCACACTATCATCACCTAATTGTATATTCATCATCATCATCATTTCTTAGAACATCTGCATCAATTCAGAAAAAGCAATAAAAAAAACAAAAATATTCATACATACTATACCCCATTTAATTTTTAATGTAAAACACATAGTATAGAAAAAATTTATTTAGAAAAATTATGTTTTTTAGGCCCGTTACTGTTTAGATAGGAAAGTTTCTTGTAACCATGATATGAACAAGATGCCATTAAGGAAAGGACTGATTGATTCAGCACATTAAAATGTAAACACTATAGTTTGATTCCTGGAGCCTGCCCATGCCTATATATTTACATTTAATTTATCCTGTTTATGTTTATTTATATATATATTTATAAACATTGTATATTGCCTGACACGATAAACAAAATTAAAAGAAATAATAGAAGAGGAAAAATATTCACATATGTAATGTGTAATATACCCTGGTGACTGCGTGGTGCTATTTTATTATTGTTCTAATTTGCATATTTATCAATGGCTATAAAAGGTAAGCACCTTTTCATAAGCTTGTTGGACATTTGGATATTCACTTTTGTTAATCTCTTTTTCCTATTTTTCCAATGTGATTGTCCTTTTTATAGATTTATAGGAGTTCTTTCTATAGTTTTGGATGTGAATTCCTTGACTGAGATATGTACTGAAATATTTTCTCCCAGAATGTAAATACTGTTTCACTCAGTGCTGTCTTTTGATAAAAGAAATCCTTAGTTTTAATGAATACCAATATCAACAGAACACAAACACCAACATCAACGGAAATGAGTGCATTTTCACAGAATGACATATACAAGAGAATGCATATTAGCTTTATTCATAATGGCCACATTTAGAAATGACCCAAACGACCATCAGCAAGATAAGGAATAGTAAGATGTGGCATATTCATACAACAGAATGCTGCAACAATTACAAGTGATAAGAAAAGTTGTATGTGACAACCCAGATGAATCTCTCAATGTGAATGAAACGACATCTATTATACCAGCCTGGATGGATCTATGCTCAAGAACAAGGATGGACTGGGTAGATTAAAAATACGATGCATACTAATGCATTTTAATGCATCTCATTCCCTGTCTGCAAAACTCAATAGGCAAAGCTAATCTAAAATTCTGGAAGCCAGAATAGTGATTACCTTGCTGCTGTGATTGCCTACTGGGGATGATATTGCCCCCAGTGAACATTTGTTGATGTCTAGAGACATTTTTGGTTGTCGCAGCTGTGTGTGTGTATACATGAGTGTGGGGGTGCTACTGGCATCTAACCAACAGAGGCCAAGAATGATGCTAAATTTTCCCCAGTAGAAAGGGCAGTCCCCATGGGTCCAAAATGTTAATAATGCCACTATTGAGAAACTGTACTATGAGGAAGGGGGGTATTCTTTGAGAAGTGGTTCAAGGTAGCCTTCTGAGAGACTAAAAAAGTTCTACGGTAATGCTATAGTGGTTCCATGGGTAGATAAATGTATGAAAATTCCTATGAATTGTTCTGGGTAATGACAAGACTGCCCAGATCTTCTATTTATCAAAATAGCAAGGAAAATTATTTAAGCAGCAATCTGCTAAAGTTGTTCTGCTCACAGGCCAATTTATAGGGATCATAGGAAGAATGAGGGTCAACATTTGCCTATCAAAAATTCTGGGAACTTCCATCCAAATAATGATAACAAGGAGTAGAGTTTGTGAGTAACGTGGATATGCATCTGCTAGATTTATTCCATATACTAATTTGATCATAATCAGCAGGAGAAACAAAGTATCTGCAAGATTCAAAGGTTGTCTTGATTGTAGCTACTTGGTTCCTACATTCAACACGTTGAGGGCAAGAAGGAAAAACTACATCAGAATCTCTTCCTTCTACAGTGTCCCTCCAGCATCCTCTAATGTCAAATGAGAAATGTTTGTGAGCTGTAGCTACAGCATCAACAGTAGGGCAGTGGATGGTGAATTTGGAACTGAGAGGCAATAAACAGATAATGGCACAGTTTCTGCTTACCGTTGCTGATTTTCTGTCAGCTTTATCATTGGGCACACATCTTCATAACTTCTATATCATCTTGATCTGTTGGCTTTACATGTATAATATTCCTCTATTAAAGTGTTTTCTGCTTTGACTTCTATATTGTTTATGTTTAAAATTGTTAACTTGACTTTCTTTTGCTTTATATTGGTTTGTTTGCTTTTCCTTTTTTAAAAAATATTTTTAAAACTTTGTGTACTGACTTATTTTACATGTAGCTCTTATAAATAAAGTAGCATAAGACCTTGCTTGTGGGATTTTTTTTATCCAATTTGAGAATTTCTACATTTTGATTAGTGAGTTAAATAATTTTCAATTTTTGTAATGAGATCATGGTTGAGCTTGTTTATCATGTTTTTTCTTTTGTTTGTACTATTTATGTAGTCTTTCATTTTCTTTTTTCTGCATTTTATTAGACAGATATTAAGAAGCAATGGTGAATAATTGACTGTGCCCTTCAATGTCTACAAATGAAAACATTTAATGAATGAATTCAATTTAATAAAATGAAGGAAGGAAGAGAATTTTTGAAACAACTCAAAACTTAAAGTGTAATTCACAATGATATCTCCAGGAGAATGAAGGAAGGTAGGGAAGGAAGCTAGAAAAAGGCAAGAGTTCTTTTTTACGTTCAGTATTTCTGCTTCATTCTTCTTTATAATTTCCTCTCCCTCATTCATGCTACTATTATTCTTTCAGTTTCCAGTGGATAAATATTATGTTTACCTTAAGTTATTAAATTAGCTTCTATATTAATTATGGCTTGTCTAGTTCTATGGTGTTTTCTTTCTATTAAAGCTGTGCTCTTCAGATGTCTGGTTATTTTTTTCCTTTTTGTAGAATGGGAAGAAAAGCTCTGGGCATTAGCTTTGACCATTCTGAATGGTTTTAAGGATGTTAAAAGCCCAAGGCGGGTGCTACCTGTGAAATCGCTTCACTCAAACACCTTCATTTGCTTTCCTCTCATAAGGGGACCTAATCATTAGGAAATCTCTTTATAGCTCCAATGAGGGCACTACTCTTTTCCAAGAACTCACTCCATAAATGCATTGGTTATGGAATCAGCTGTACATTATACTCATCTGTGGAGCATAACAAACTATGCTTGAGTCCCATCCAACCCAGGGATTATATATTATATATATATTACATATATTATAATCATTCCCAAATGATTATAATATATATAGTATGTGCCAAGACTGAAAATACTTTTGCATTCAGAAGATTTAATTTACAGAAAATACCTAATCTTGTTGATCTAATTCTAATATTGTCATAGTAGCAATACCCTACTGCAGCATGCTTCAGAATCACATAGAGGGGGTGTTATCAGATCCAGCATGAGAGTTTCTGGTTCAATAGCTTGGGCTTGGGCTCAAGAATTTTTATTCCTAACAAGTCCTCAGGTGATGCTGATGCTATAGGCCTCACTCTTAGAGAGCAACTACCCAACTATTGATGTATATATATTTCTAAGTTCTAAAAATATATTAATGTGTTGCTGGTATTTATTTTCTCACTAGTTTTAAAAATTATTTGAGGCAGTAAGTACAGCATGGACAGTTAGCAAAAATAACTAATTTAAATGATTTAAAATTCACATTTTTAAGAAATGTTTCTTAAGAAAATGGCACGAAAACTGGGGGCACTCACTGAATTAAGTAGAAAACCAGAGAACCCTGAAAAACTCTGTGCTGTAATGAAAGCTTGGAAAAAGTTCATAAAATGATTAACCTTGATAGCAATACCAAAGTTTTTCCATAAAAATCATTTTACTAATTTTTTAATACTTCAAAAATATAAACAGAACACATAATTTTCTAAAAGACCCCAATAAAAGGTAATTTTAAAAATGTTTTCATAGTTACAGCAGAGCTTAAGGTATTTTATTTCATTTTAATTATTTGTATTAGATAAACATTAAAATAATTATTTAGGGTATTTTTTTCTTGAGGATTATGCCTGGAACAACATACAGTGAGAATTTATTGAACCATTTGTAGATGTAAGATAATAGTTTTTGCCCTATTAGATCACGTTAATTCTGATTGCTAGGACATAAATTCATTTGTGTGATTGATACATTTATATCACACGATGTAGATTTGTGTGTTGTGCCCTTACACTGCATATTCTTTTTTTGTTTGTTTATTTGTTTGTTTTACATGGGCAGGAATTGGGGATTGAACGCGGGTCTCCAGCATGGCAGGCTAGAACTCTGCCAGTGAGCCACCATGGGCCCGCCCATATATTCTTTTATGTAGCTTTAAGTTAAGAAAATTTTATGATACTTAAATATGGCCTTAATTATGGTTTCTTTTTCATGTTTCTTAAGCTATCAAAGACAGAAGCTAGCTACAACTATAAGGCTTCCATTTTCCCAGAGGAATTCTGAATATAAGTTCTCCTTGACAAAGAATTGTAGCTTGTAGGCACAAGGCATTTTGCTGCTGAAAATCCAGTCTTTCACAGGAGGCTTCCAAAAAACGATCATTAAAACATTTATGCCAGTGAAAATATCTTATTGAATCTGAACTTGGTTGGTAGAAACATGAAATGCCTTTTTTTTTTTCCTGATTTTTCCTTCAACCATCCTCTGCCAAGATTTTCTTTCTCCATCCATAAGGACATCTTGGGGCAGAGCCAGCAGCAGGTCTAGAGGGAGAATCTCCTCAAAAAGAAAAAGAAGGCCCTGAAGTGTGATGTCTGGTCTCCATTTGTTATCAGGTGCCCTTATAATGCAGGATAAATATGCTTTGGTGTCCTAGTTTGGGTTCCTTGTTACGATTTTCCAGGTAAAGGGAAAAACGATTTTCCAGGTAAAGGAAAAAACCCAGGTAAAGGGAAAACCTTGTTACGATTTTCCAGGTAAAGGGAAAATGCTGTTCTGTTATACTGGTTTTGGAAACGCCATCATGTTAACCTCAGAGCACCAAATTCAAATGCAATCAATAATTGCATTTTACTAAAAATCTTTCCTTTAGATTCAATTAACTGAAATATTGTTTTGCAGTACAACAATTTAGAGTTCAATGACATTTACTTTTAAATAGTGATTTCTTTATAAAGTTTAAAATATTGTTTAGAAATATATTAGATCAGAAGTGTTATGGAAATATCTCATTTGGGTGTGAATGTTTTCCTCTACCTGTTCTTATCCCAACCACAAAGAAGTTATCAAGACCCTATTCTGAAAAAAAAATGAAAGAAATTTATTTGTCCTAATTGAATGCTCTCACCAGACCTATGTTTCTCTGCAGAGCCATCTGAATAACAGAAATATGCACTGTACATTTGTCTTTAAACATCACATAAAGAATTTTAAGAACAGATATGGGTGACCTGATTAGTTAGTAAGTACGTTGCATTAGACGCAGATAGTATACACTCATATTCACAAATTTACAGAGTTAAATTGAGCAAGAGACATAAATTGACTAAAGACTAATTAAGGAAGATACACTAGAGGAAAAAAGTTTTAAATTGGGTCTAAGGGAAGATAAGCCCCAGGAGGAAAAGAAATTTTAAATGGTATACTTTCTCTGGAAAGCAGGCAAAGGGATCAGATATAGCAGGACTGACACAATAATTGTTGAAGTGGGACGGATCTAGAAATAAAACCTCTGATTCTTTCAAATCGGCCACTAATAATTCAACTCCCCAGTGACCTCTCCCAGGTTTCAGAAATATTACTTCTAAATACCACGTTATCTTATTGCTACCCCTGAACGTTAGAGGATTGGGGGTTTCGAGAGCATAACACTCTCCAATTCAAAGGGGAAATGGGATGTGTCTTAGTTTGCAGACACTTCTGACAAATACCACACAATGAGCTGGCTGAAACTTTGGAAAAGTACTGGCACATGGTTTTGAGTTTGGAGAAAACCAAAATCAAGACATCACAAAGCAATGTTTTCTCCCCAAAGTCTGTAACATTCTGGTGCTGTTGGTGATTCTTGGCTTGAATCCCTGCCTCGTTTCACACGGTAATATCTTCTCCTTTCTCTTCCAGGTTCTGCTGGCTTTCAGCTACTGGCTCCTCTGTGGTTTTTTCTTTATAAGACCATCGACAATTTGGATTAAGACCCAACATCGTTCAGTTAGGCCACAACTTAATTAAAATTTAAACTATCTTCAAAATATCTACTTTACAATGGCTTCACACCCACAGGAATGTGAATTAAAATTAAAAACATGTCTAAATTGGGGCACATAATTTAATCTATACTGGGTAGCAGGAGACTCACTGGTTGTCCCCAAACTGTTTAGTCCTGAAGAAGAATATTGTCCCAATGTCTGTTCTAGGTTTGCCTTTTCCATATTAATATAGACAAGGAATTTTTTGCTTCATCAGAGAAATAGGAAACCTGCATGTACCAGAAATGGAATGGCTTTTTAAAAGGGGAATTTATTATGTCTCAAGTTTACAGTTCTAAGGCTGTGAAAATGTCCAATTTAAGGCATCAACAAGAGATTACCTTCACTCAAGAAAGACTGATGCCATCCGGAACAACTCTGTCAGCTGGGAAGGCACATAGCGACGTCTCCTAGCTTTCTCTCTTGGCTTCTTATCTCGTACGGCTTCTCGGGAGGCACTTTCCTTCTGCATCTCTAAAGGTCTCTGGCTGTGTGGCTCTGTCATTCCTCCAAAATGTTTCTCCTTTTAAAGATTCCAGTAAACTAATCAAGACCCACCTTGAATGGGCATAGTCACTCTTCGAATACCACCTCACAGTATTGAATCAGGATTAAATGAAACGGCTGCCCTCACAAGATTGGGTCAGGGTTAAAACATGGCTTTTCTGGGGTACATAATTGTTTCAAAACAGCACACCATCCCTCACCGTAGGAAGGGTAAATCCTGCACAGGACTACATATCCCCCAGCACAGTTCTCCCCTACAAGGCCTAATCTTCTCCCAAGTGGTGATGGCAGTGAGTGGGATGGGATATAAAGGAGGCGGCATCTTCTTCATATCTGGCTCTGCTCTCAAACTCCACCCCACTGCTTTCTTGTCTGTACTTCCACCTGTATTTGGTTTACTTCCCACTGTTTTTCTGTGGCTTGGCTACGAGCTACAAGCCAATCACAGCCATTCAACATTTAAGACATGCCTTCAGCTCTATCCCACTTCTACTTTTCAACCAACTGATTCATCATGTTTTTTGCTTTTTAATCTTCAAGTCAGAGAGTGTGCATACATAATAGCTTAAAATGGGTCATTGGTATACATTCCTTTGAGAAGTAATTCATTGGCTGATATGTAGAAAAACATTTAAATAAAATAATTCTATAGAAATGTTTAGTGTTCCAGCTAAAGGGGAATTGCCCAATACAGTAAATATATATAATCATTCATTAAAGCACATGAACACAAAGAGATTTTATACAAAGTATATATACTATATCAGTCCAAATATGTAATGTAAGCAAAAGTTGTAATATTTATGTGTATACATAAACATAGGCACATGAATACTATTGTAATATTGAAAGGAAATTTTCAAGTGCTTCTTTATTTAACTATATTTCTAAGCTTCTATAGTGTAATTGTATTTTTATTAGAAAAATGTCATTTTAATTATATATATACTGTAAGAAATATCTGACAAGGATATATATTTATTTGTAGTTATTTATATTATCTTTTTCTTAGATATTCTTTTCATTTTTTAACTAGTTGTTCTAGGTCTTACAATAGTCTGTCTTAATATATCAATGAACCTTTTTGCAACAATATGTACCACTTCAAACTTAACTGATAATATTTTGAACTTTCACAAATCCTACTCTATAGGTGACATTTCCTACCTGACATTTCACAAATGTAATAACCTTACAAGAATATAATTCTATTTACATACATCCTATTTTCCACTTCACAACCAATATTTTAATCTTCACGCTTTGTCTTACTTCACAGATGTGAAAATGTATTTCCATTTACTTTACCCCCTTCCCCTTTTAGCTATTGTTTCTATATTTCTATACATATTATAAATGTTGCCTTATAATTTTATTTTTTAAACATTTTAGTTGTTTCTTAAGAATATGGGAAGAGGTTAATTAAGAAATATAAGTTTTAGTACTTATGCACTGATTTTCCATTTCTACTTATTCTCTCCTTTTTGCAAATTGAAGTTCCAATCTTGCATAACTTCCATTCAGTCTGAAAAACAACCTTGATAATTTCTTATAGTGCAGTCTGCTTAAAATGAATTTCCTCAGCTTTAGTTTCTCTGAAAATATCTTTATTTCACCATCTTTGTTGAAGAATAATTTTGCTGGATATAGAATTGCATAGTTATAGTTATCACCCCCCTTCTTTTAGCACTTTAAACATGCCACTCCATCATTTTCTGGCCTCCTTTCTTACAATGGTAGTATGCCTGCATTTTTTTTCTGTTCACATGACAAAACAAAAATGTCTATCACCTGGAACAATTAGATCATTAGTACCGTGTGCCACATAGTCGCAACCCTTGTGTTTTTTGCCATAGGTGCCCAATGGGACATCCAGTTGGAATCATTGCCGAAGCCCACCTCAAGGAGCTCTCATCTGTGATGTCAGTCATCTTTGCAAAAGCTATACCTGTGGATAGACAAGAGGCCAGACATATTTGTTAATCATATTATTATTTTTCTTTACATAAAGCATCATTTTTCTCTGGCTCCTTTCGAGATTTTTGATTATCTTTGGATTTCCCAACATTGCTTTGCTATGCTATACCTAGGTGTGGCTCCTTGTATTTATCTTGTTTGCCACTCTCTAGGCATCTTGGAACCATATGTCAAAGTTTTTCAGCCATCTTTTTAAAAAATATTATATTGCCTTATTACACTCTTTTTTCCTTTTAGAATTCATATATATATGAATATATTAAACTTTTAATATTGTCTTATAGTTTCAAGGGGTTCTGTTCATTTTTCTTTAATCTTTTTTATATCTCTATTCTTGAGATTGTATAATTTTAATGTTTCCTGAGTACCCCTACACTGGGTTACAATTTAAAACTCTGCCTCTTCTCACAGTCCCACCAACATTCAACATATCAACAGAAAAGGAAAGGTGCACCATCTGTGCTTCCTACTGAAATCTAATGTTACCATTGAGTTTCTCATTATGATTGAGCAAGTTTATTAGTATCAGGAACGGAGAACCAACATTTCTTGACTTAAATTGCCGACTAAAAAAGCATAGTATATGCTAGTGGTCAGTGTATCTCCATGGCCTAGGGAAAAGGGAGACAGTACCTGAGATCTCTTTAGGGGATCTGCAAGATGAAAACCATTTTCATAATAATACATTCTCTTACAAGGTTGTAGAGTGCGCATAGTTCATTGATAGCATTCTTGAAACAAGAAATATTTATCAATTCATTTAAATTTGTCTACATATTTGGAAAAGACTACCATTACTCTAATTAATTAGGGAACACCTCAGCTGATATAACAACAGTTATAACAACACTTCTAGCTTTTAGGATTTCTGAGAATTTTCATATTTAGATGGCTATATTTCTAGTTCCCAAACAAACTGTGTTCAGGTTGCAAGATAAAAGGAGAAAATTGATATTAAATAGGCATTTTATTTTCAATTCAATCTAATAGAAGACAAGGTTCAGTAAGTATTCCCTGGTATCAAAGCCTCCTCGCTTTTTCTTCCTTATATGTTTTTTTTTTTTTTTTTTTTTTTTTGGCATGGGCAGGATCCAGGACTCGAACCTGGGTCTCTTGCATGGCAGGCAAGAATTCTGCCACTGAGCCACCGCTGCACCCCCCTCCACCTGTTTTTAAAACTCTAGTGCTTGGTACAACTTTTTTTGAAAGCCAACAGATAAACAAGTAAATAAGTAGTAGATTAATATCAATAAAAAATCAGAAATAAAAATTCATACTCAGTTTGACAACTTGTCTTTTAAATCCTTATATTCTCAAAATTATCATTTTATATTGTACTAGCAACATAATGCAACATTTTCTATGAAAATTGTTTATAGTTATTATGAAAGATTAGAATATATCATTATTTCCTGATGCCTTATAAATAATGTTATTCTAAAAAAAAGCACAATAATTTGACAGTGTTTTGCTTGCTTCAGATCATTGCTGTTGAGGACTACTGAGAACCACTAAAAATTCTAGTTATTTGCTTATTGTTTTTATTTTAAGAGCAATCTGAACTTGAAAAGTTTGTTCTGGCAGTAACATATTGAGTTTAACTGAAGGCAGCGTTAAATAAAATAGCCCCCTTTCCAGACAAGCCAGGACTTTTCTAATGATAAAACTATGGACAGGACTTTCTAAGAAAGCAGAGCAGTCCTAACAAAGTGGCAATTCACGCAACATTTAGCAATTAGCTGGTCTCAGTTTGGTAGGGATGGCCTAGCATAGGACAACTATTTTATATAAATCAATGTATTTCTGCTCCCTACTTTACATACTCTCCTATGCAGTGAAGAACTTAAATGTCAAGCAATCATAACTTTCCACTCGGAAATCCCCTAATTGCCTTCATAAGCCACTATAACTCACTCACCATCTTTAGACTGTCGTCCAACTTCCCCAGTTTGAAATCTCCCTGCTCTAGTAGTTTTTCAATAAACCTGCTGAAGCTTTGTACTAGAGGTTGTTTCTTTTGACAGCTGTGGTGGGATGGGGGGAGGCAGGCAAGCAGGGTAGTACACAGTCCTAGCGATATAAACATTAGTTGTGAGAAGCAGGGAGAGGGCAGAAAGGAGTGGATCAATGGAAAAGACATTAGGGAAGCAGACAGGATTTGACAACACCTGAATCCAGGAATGAGATTCTCAAACTTTAGTGTAAATGAAAATCACCCTGAGAGTTCATTAAAAATACATGCATAATCCATAATCTCAGGAACTGAAAATTCCATTTCAGAATTTCTAGAATAGCGACTCAGACTCTGCATTTCTAACACATTTCCTTTCTGATTCTGGTTGTTGAGAATCATATTTTGAGAAAGATGAGAACATGACTTTCTCTGACTATATGAAAGCATTAGCTTGACTCAGATTTCAAAATCATTTCACACTTTGCATGTCCTAGTTACTGGCAAGGGTTGAAGCCTGAGCACCCGGAAAAAAGAGTAATGCCATTAATCGGGATGAGAAACGCAATGGTAACATTAGATTTTGGTAGGAAGCACAGATGGTGCACCTTTCCTTTTCTTTTGACATGTTGAATGTTGTGGGAACTGGGGTGGTATTAAACAGCAACCCCGTTCCGTGTATGGTTCTGAATAAATTTAGAAGCAAATCAAGAGTAAGGAAGATGAGAAATCCAAAGAGCCACATATTACTAATAAACACCAAGTTGGAATCCGAAGCTAGCGTGTCTCACAAATGGGCTTTTTTACAACGAAATTAGTGTGAAACGACTAGTCCCTGCAGAAGCAACTCCTTCACCCTGCTCCTTGCACACAGCTAAAAAGCACCATCTTGCCCAGCCAACTTAAAATAGTCCTTTACAAAATCTGCACTTCAGATCCTGTACCCTTGACTCATAACACACACAGAGTAATTCAGTATGAGTGTGATTATTTACTGTTAATTCCACTTTAGCGTAAGTGCTATGAGGGCGGGCATCACCTCCTATTTGTCCACTCTCCGATACCCGGAATTTAACACCATGAAAGAAGCTGACGTTTTAAACGGTTTGAGTAAACACGTTTAAAAAACAAACAAACAAAAAAAACGACAATTATTAACATCTGCTTTATTAAGATCTGGTCCAGGAATTAGTTGCTGCAGAAGTTGTTTTTATTTGCTCAACTGAAGTTCCACACTATTATTAGATGTGTTTTTAAGGTTTTGCACAAGGGAACTCAAAAATAAGCGCTTCTAATTTCTCATGGTTCCCACGTACAAAAAGTTAAACTTTCACGTAATCCTTTTTCCCCCCCTTTCTTACTTGTGACCCATACCAGCTTGCAGTCCCTACTCTACTGTTTCCGTGTCTTCCTGCACAGCCCGGCGCGGACTGCCCCGCGCGTCTGACGTCACGAGCGCGCCCCCGCCCCTACGTGTTAGCGACCGAAAGCGTCCGTAGTAGCAGTGGCTGCGGAGATGTACGAATTTCCGGTTCTCCCGGCAGCTGCCCGTGCTGCCGCCTCTGCCACCTTCCGCGGCCTGGCCTTAGCGCGCGATTTGGCCACTTCTTCCTCGTCCAGCACTGTGCCCATGGTCCCTCCTGGTGCCAGGGCGGCGGGCCCGGCGGCTCCCACGTGGTGAGAGGGCAGACGGGGGACGATGAGGGCCGCGAATTGCCGATGCTGCCTCAGCCGCCTACTGGCCCCCGTCCTCCTGCTGCTGCTGCTGCCAGCGCTGAGCGGGCCCCTGGCGGTGTTGCTGCAGGCGGCTGAGGCCGCGCCGGGCCCTGGGCCGCCCGATCCAGGGCCGCGAACCCTGCGGCCGCTGTCGCCGGGCCCCACCGCAGCCCAGCTGCCAGGCCGCACTCCGGTTGAGGCCGCGGGGCCGCGGAACGCCGAGAGCGGCAATGGCAGCAGCTCCAGGGCGGAGCTTGCGGCGGACGATCACGGAGGGAAGGCCGGGGAAGGAGGCTCAGTAGGCGGTGTCCTTGCTGTGAGCCCAAACCCTGGTGACAAACCCATGACCCAGCGGGCTTTGACGGTGTTGATGGTGGTGAGCGGTGCGGTGTTGGTGTACTTCGTCGTCAGGACGGTCAGGTGAGCGGGCCTGAGAAGGGGCCGCCTCGTGACCTTCCCTTAGATTGACGCAGGTTTCCGTGACCCGGGGACGCCCCCAGCAGCTAATGGGCAGGCTGCCTGAGTCAGTGTGAGGATGACTGTCTTAATGCCGTGTTACCTGTGGGGGAATTTAAACATCTGGTGAAAAGTTCTGCAAAAACATGCAAGTATCTGTTCCCTTTCGTTTATAAATTAGTTCTCCACCATTTCCAAATCTTTCTATGTGTGTGAGACTCGCCTCAAAAGGCATCCTTTCCCTGAACTGGAAGTAACCTTGTGTTCCCTTGAATTTAGACCATACCCACTTGTAATACTTCTCTCTTTCTATTCTCTGTATTGTTGTGCATCTGATTTGTCATTTTGGCTATCAGAATACAAACTCCTTAAGGACAAGATTCCTATATAGTAGGTGGTTTTAAGTCCTAGAGTTTTTTGCACAGTGCTACCACTTAATAGGACATTAGTGTTCATTTGAGTGAATTAATAATGCAGAAGAGGCTTGCTATAGCTATTAGGTTTATAAGATTTAAAACTAGTACCAGGTCATGAATAAAAATAGATAATTGTCAGTTATTTTTCCTCCACTCTTAATGCCTTAGCAAGTAGAAAAGGAATTATGTAATCCATTCCTGATATTTATAATTATATGTAACCCTTATTTGATATATTGCCAAATATATCAATTTATATTTTACTAAGGTTAAGAATCATGGGTTTTATGGTATCAATCATGGTATTGAAATATTGTATATTTCATAACATTAGATTAGTTTTGACTAATCTGTAATAAAGCCACTCTAAGTGTGTTACCTGGGTGCCATGGCTTTGAGGAGTTGACATAGAGAGCCAAAACCTAAATTTTAGAAGGAGCCAGCAAACAAACGAGCTGAGAAAAAACTATCTAGGCAATTTCTTTTTCTATAAAATAGGTTAGAGGATAAATTTACAAGATTGTACTGGTTCATTGTTTTCCATACTATTCCTTTATATTATTTTCTCCACAATTATACACCCGTGCTATTTAATATTTTAAGTGAATGCATTTTATTTAAAAGTTTTCATTTTGAGCAAGTCTATTAGTATCACGAATGGAGAACCAACATTTCTTGACTTAAATTGCCGACTAAAAAAGCATAGTGTATGCTAGTGGTCAGTGGTTCTCCATGGCCTAGGGAAAAAGGGAGACAGTACCTGAGATCTCTGTAGGGGATCTGCAAGATGAAAACCATTTTCATAATAATACATTCTCTTATAAGGTTGTAGAGTACACATAGTTCATTGATAGCATTTAAGATTTCACATTGCGACTAACCTTTAAGAAACTACATCTTGTCAAGTTTTGGTGTAGTAAAAGAATAACTACCGGTATATGAAAAGACTATTAAAATGCTCTTCCGTTTTCCGACTTCATAATCTCTATTGAATTTTCTTCACATCCTTTAACCAAATGACATATTGCAAAGATTGAATGCAGAAGCAAATATGAGAATTTAGCTGTTTCTCAAATATGAGAATCTAGATCTTAAAGGAATTTGAAAAAACAAAACAATGCCACTCTTTCTACCACGTTTTGTTTCCTTTTTGAGAATTCATTTTTTTCATACAAGTAATCTTAGCATGCACATGCAGTATATTCGCATGTATTATTATTTTATATCATTTGGTAGACATTTAAAATTTTTCTCAAGTTTGATTAGTTGACATATGTATAAGCCACATGAATAAAAGCTTTCTCAGTAATTTTTAAGAATGTAAAGGAATCCTGAGACTAAAAAGTTTACAAACCCCTGGTATAAACGATGTGAATTGACCTAGTTATTACTGGTTCACAAAGGCCAGCAAGTCCAGGCCCACCTTCTGTAAAGGGAAGGTTAGAAAATTTTCACCCGTGTTAAGAACATTAGCACCAGTCTGGTACTTTCTCCTTGCTATAGAGAAAGATTAAAATAACATTGAAAGAAATTATGTTTTTTTATTTTATATGATTGTTCTTTAATTCAGTGTTCATAGTTTGTATGAACATCCAGAGAGCTGTGGTATTAAACTTTGGAAAACATAGATCTGATGATAAGTTTTGTGGTGTCCCTTACTCTTTTTCCTTTTGCTTCACCTTATTTATAATCTTGTGTGCAAATGTTTACTGCCACTGATTTTCTATTTTCATTGCTTGAAAGCTTGGCAGGATACAGTGTTGTGATCCATTGGATGGTTTATTAGCATGTTGTGTGTTAACAGCCAAGTTCTGAACTGTTGCTTATTTAAGCTACATTCTTTAAACAGCATCTAACACATTCATGCAGTCCAAGTCTTAAATTTAGTTGGCGTGCCCGTTTGAATTAGCTGTGCACCCCAGAAAGACCATGTCCTTTAATCCCCATTCAGTATTGTTGAGTGGGATCTTTTTTATTGTTTCCATGGAGATGTGACCTAACCCACTGTGGGTGGTAACTTTTGATCACATGGTTTCCATGGAGATGTCTCCACCCATTCAGGGTGAGGTTGCTTACTGGAGCCCTTTAAGAAGGAACCATTTTGGAAAGAACTAACAGAGCCCACACAGCGAGACACTTTGAATATGAAGAAAGGAAAATGCCCCTGGGGGAGCTTCATGAAACAAAAAGCTGAAAAAGAAAGCTAGCAGATGGTGCCATGTGCCTTTCCAACTGAGAGAGAAACCCCGAATATCATCTGCTTTCTTGAGCCAAGGTATCTTTCCCTGGATGCCTTAGTTTGGACATTGTAATAGCCGTGCCTTAATTTGGACATTTCAACTATAAACTTGAAACTTAATAAATTCCCTTTTTAAAAAGCCATTCCATTTCTGGTATATTGCATTCCGCAGCTTACGAACTAAAACAGTTGACTACCTAACATCAAAAGTTAATTGAAGCTAACAATGTCTGGGCAATGTTCAAAACTGATTCTTTTTGTTTCCAGATTATGATTATTTTGGTTAATGTCCATATATGCCAATTTGAAGCTATTATGTACCCCAGAAAAGCCATGTTTTAATCCTAACCCAATCTTGTGGGGGCAGCCATTTCTTTTAATCCTAATCTATTACTGTAGGTTGTAAACTTTTGTTTAGATTAATCATGAGGGTGACCTTTTGATTACATGGACATGTGACTCCACACGTTCCAGGTGGGTCTTGATTAGTTTACTAGAGCCTTTAAAAGGGGAAAAATTTTGAAGAGAAAACTGAGCTGACACAGATGCTGACACTTGGAGAATAAAGACACAGATGTTTGGAGATGCTTGGAACCCAGCCAATGTTGCCATGAGATGTTAAGCAAGCCAGAACCTGGAGAGAGCCAAAGGAAGCCAAGAGATGAAAGCCAGCCCTGGAGAAGCAAAGTGAGGAAACCCACAGGAAGAGAGGCTGAAAGCAACAGAGCCCAAGAACAAGGGATCAGTGTGCCTTCCCAGCTGACAGAGGTGTTCCAGACTCATCAGTCTTTCTTGCATTAAGTATCTTTCCCTGGATGCCTGAGTTGGGATGTTTTCATAGTCTTAGAACTGTGAACTCATAACTTATTAAATTCCTTTTTTAAAAGCTGGTTCATTTCTGGTATATTGCATTCCAGCATCTTGCAAACTAAAATACCATATTAAGTCCAACTTCCAAATTGTGTATGACAGAATACCAGCATTAGTTATTTGTGCCAAGGAGGAAAAATGGGCCAAGCACTTTATTTCTTGAGGAAGAAATGGGAGCACACTGAGAATATTTTACTTGCAAAATTTTATACATTAAACTCTGTGAGACTTTCAAGTTGTTTTATTTTTATCTAATTTAATAATAATGAATATTATAACTTTCACTTCAGAGTCTGGAAATATTCCAAAGATCAGTCCAATTCAGTGTAGAATTGTATTGATCAAATGTGGGTCCTGTTAATGCTTTGTGTATAGTAAGAACACGGTAAATATTAATTTATTTTGAATAGTGATCAAACCTATATGCTAAGGTGAAAAATGATGATCAGGCTATATGCAGAGAAACCTCACTTTGTAACTGAAACATTATTTTTGAGATTTTACTCATCACAATAACTAAAATTAATTGCTTGCTTTGTGTCAGCCACAATACCAGATATTCTGTGTGCACTTTTCTCATTTAATTCTTCAAACAACTTTAAAAATAGGTACTTTCATTCTTGTTCAGATGACGAACAAGAGACTGATCAAGATTAAATAATTTTATCAGTGAAGAAATTGAAACTGAGTCCCACTGTCAGCTCCACCTGGCAGAACTGCATTCAGACCTGGCTGTATCTGAACTGACTCAGCATGCTTAACCACCATGCTGCCTCCTGTGATTACTTAGAGTAATAGATTTGAAGTGATTTTGCACATAGAGATGGCTAGCTTATTTATTTATGGGAAAGTACTGAAATGGATATTGTCCACAGTGCCTTTCTATTTAAAACATAGAATTCTTGTTGAAGATTAAAGCCCCCAAATTTCACTATTTTGCAAATTGAGTCACTCTGTATTTTACACCTGATTTATCTGTAAGCTTACAACTTCACTAGTACAAAAAAAAAAATTAAAATTAAAAAGTTAGTCAGTCTTTGCATTTATCAACTGTCCCTTCTGAGCCATGCTGAAATATTTTAGAACTCTTCTCAGCTCCCTGCTTCCCTTCTGTGATCCAAAGATTTTATCGATATGCTACGCATAGTCAGGGAGTGGTGATATTTCAAAGCAACTTCTGTTCATACATAATTCTACTTTAACTCTTAGAACAAATTATTCATGAATTGTGAATGTGAAATTGGAAACACTCTCCCGTCTGGTTACTTAATAAGAATCTCATTTTTTTTTTCCCCAGAAGACTTATGGTTTTAGCAGTGCTTGTAAAATTATAAGACATCAATAGAAATCTCTCTGTTTAGCCAAAAGACAAGTAATGCTTTTACTGTTTAACCATTTATTTATTTATTCACTGCATTTGTTCAGCAAATAGTATCATGCACTTACTGTGTGTGAGTATTAGACTCTATAGTAAGGATTAACAATATACAGGATTGGAAAAAGTCCATACCTTTGTGGAGCTTCAATTCCAGTTTATATATTCTTGGAAAATAGAGTTTCACTAGCAAGTGTAAATGGTCCTGGATTGCCATAGTTTATTTTGCCAGCTACTGTATATTGTATGCTTTATGTTAAGAGAGAGACCTAGAAGCTTGGAAATGTATTTAACAGTACCAGTGCTCAAGCGATTTATAGCTTTGTGGAGATAAAACTTAGCTTCCACAAATGTTTACTCATGAACTTCAAGTATTATGAAGTGTTAAGTTGGCTATATGGTCAAGTGCCAGCGTGTTAGGGGAATAATGTATATGTGGTATGGCAGATAAATGTGTCAGGGCTCCTTATGAAGGGAACCGCCTGGAGAAGACTCAGAAAAACTCAGAAACTTTAGTTCAGAGATTATTTTACTTATTTTTTTAATCCATGATGGAGTACAGTGCCTGCACCAAGACTTGAAATAAATGAGCAGATGGGTGAAGTAGGTTTGATTTGTCTAAAAAAATACATTTCATATAGAAAATTAGTTATTTTAGGTTTTTCATCAGAAAAATGACCTCCATCAGCCCCTCCCCCCATATACTCTTCCTTTCAGGCTTCCTTCTGATATTTAAGGAAAATTATATTAGTTCTTATTTCACTGTTTTGTCCTCTTCCCATTGAGGCAGGTCACTTTATTTTCTTGGCATTAATGTGTGAGTCCATACAGAGAGTACTGCCAGCCAAGGTAACTTGCCCAAGGCTCAGTGTCCAGAGTTTTAATTGGGACTCCACTATGGAGGCATAATTGACTGATTGATTGCTTTCATTGTTGATTTTAGTCTCCAGGTTGACTGATACTATGTGATCATAAGTCCCGTTTCTGATCTTTCTGGTGTGGCCAGTGCCTGCCCTAAAATCATATTGTTAGACTAGCCAATGTAATCCAAGGTCCCAAGCAGACACCTGTTGGGTGTAACAACCCAAAAGATACCTCTCAAAAGCTGGGAGTAAAGGCCAAATCTTGTCTTAGGGCAAAGCCAAATTCATTACTACAGGCATGGGATAATGTTCGTACTCTTTAGCTTAGCCTTTAAAGTCCTCCTCAGTCAGATCTCTTCTATGTTTCTTGCTTTTTTTCCCAGCATTTACCTTAATCTCCAACCTCACATGTGCTGTATTCTTAAGAAAGTACCTTTTTCAATCAAAGGAATTGCAAGCATGCTTTTCTTCTTTTAATTATTAGTTGTCTTTCAAGGTGAACATGAAACATCAACTAATTTGGAAAACCTCTGTCATTCCAGACCACCTTGTGAATACCTGTATTATGGCATAGTTCCCAGTGAACTGTAATAGTTGGTTCCTTGTATGTCTTCTTACTGTTTGCTACTTACGCCATGTTTGGAAACATGTATATATTCTTAAATGCTTCCAAAATAAATAATAGGAGAAAATAAGGAAGAACATGTTTAAATACAAAAGCAAAACATAGAAATGAAGATCAGAAATATAAGGTAGCTTTGAGAGAGAGGTGTTATCATCACTCAATAATAATTAACTCATATAAAATTTTTTCCATACTGAAGGTGCTGTGGAGATCATGATTTGTGGCTATGCATAAAAGGCATTTGGGTTATTTAAAATTCATCATTTCATATATTTACCCAAACAATATGCAAATTCGTTATTAGTATATATCTAAGATAATTGCATTCTTCAGGATAAATTGTAATAGAATGCAACCTGGATATACATTCTTCTATACTTGATAGAGATTGCGTTTGGGATAAAAAGGGTGAACTGGGTTGAGAGACTTCTGGTTGGTTATGATAAAGTATTGTGAAAACAGTGAAAAATGTGAATCATGAAATCTAAGTACCAGTGTTGGGATTGTATGTACCAGTAGATTCTACCAGTATACCCAGACCAGTTGTTACAACTAGTATCCGTTTGGATTAGTTGATTTTTATGCCTTACAATTGTTGAACAGCTAACTGTATCTTGGTTTCTGCTTCTAGTCTTCAAAGTAACTGCGTTCTTTTGTCATCTCCAATGCCCATTTTAGAATTGTTCTGCTATATTATTACATTTGCCTTTATTTTTGGTGAAGAAACTGTCAAATCTGTATTTCTAAAATTACTTATTCAGCAATAAATTGGAATCTTATAATAATTAAAATTATTTGCTTAATAAATTATTTAGGTTTTCCTTATTTCTTTTTTAGAGAGTTTTATTGCTATTTTCTTTATTATTCATTTATCCAAGGGCAAGAAACAGATATACACTTGACAGTTCTTGGCATACATGAAGATATTGAATGTTCTTTTGAGGTTTTTGTTGGCATATAGTGTTATTCTTTCTATGTTGCCAAACTGTGTTGTGTTTTTCTTAAGTAAAAGTGTTAAAATTCACTTTCATTTGACTTTAGTTTATGTGGTAATTTTATTTATTCACCAGTCATTCTAATAACGTGCTAAATAAAAGAATCAAAAGGTAAAATGAGCTCCACCTTTCTGTACTAGTTTGCACACTTGTGTATATGTATGTGTTATTTCCTATTCCATTCTCCCAATTAAGATGATAGTTTTAGTTTTAACTTTTTTTTATTAATGAACACTAATTCGTATTAATAGCATGTTATAGTTTGAATAATTATAGCCTAGGTACTTATAATTCCTGTTTAAAGGACCATTTCTTTTCTTTCATTAGGCATATTAGAAACACTTTGAAATCTATATAGAGCTTTTGTAAAGTTCTGTGATAAACTGTTATCCTCACCTCTGGGGTGATTTTATGTGATTTTACATATGGGGGACTGATAAGAGAGGCTTGGTGAGTCTTTCTGAATCCCTAGAGGACACAACCAAAGTCTATTTCCCCTTTATAAAAATTCAGCTGCAGGCCTGGACTATTCTCTCAGACAGTTGTCCTCCATATGGACTCAGTGATTTAACCTGCTTTAATCTTATGGTTTTGCCATTTTAACATTTAACATAAGTTCTCATAGTTGTTAGAGCTTGGTGAGAGAGAGAGAGAAATAGGAGAATGAACAGGGGCTTTTGATAACCTCAGTCTAGAAATGACATGTCACTACCATTCATGTTTTATTGACCAAAACTAGTCATGAGCCTAAGTGCATGAGGGCTGGAAAGTGTTGGTGTTTGGGGAGTGGTGGTGGGGGTGGGTAGGTGAGGGACTAGGGCAAGGAAGGGAGGGGAGGGGTCCAGATTTAATGAGCACTAGTGATGTATACCATATGAAGCGTTACATCAAAAGTCATATAGCTGGAAAATGTGCAACTTCTGCAGAACCCAGAGTTTGAATTCTACTTTTTGGCTTTCCTTATATATTATAATGTTATTGTTTTGGGGGGATGAATTTGCATCTTATAGAATAGTAAAACAAATTCTTATTGAGACTGGAAATAATGAGCAATTTAAAAATGTTTTAAATTACTTGATTTGCACTATTTCTCCATGCTTTCTAATAAATTATAAACATTTTCATGAATATACAATGAAACCAACTATGAAACTGTCCCAACTCCCAAAAAAGTGATACTTCCATACAGATGTTAAGTAATGTAAAAATCAAGTATGGAGTATAGCTTTGCAAGTTGTTTAAAAGGAGAGACTCCTAGGAGCAAAATGTAGCTTATTTAGCATTTGTTTTATTTGGGCCAAGGAAAAGAGATTCTTATCATTTCACAGGTGGTGTAGGGGCAGGAAGGGTGCTTTATTTTAAGGTTGCATGGACATCAGGCCCCAGGCCAACTGAGCAACAAAGCTTCTGAAAGTGCAGAAATTGTAGGAGTAGGTGAGACCTCAGAGGCCATTTATAATGTTAGGGAACTGTAGAAACTTTAGGAGGTCTCTGGAGCTCTATACTCTATTGCTGCTGCTGCTTTTTTTTTTTTTTTTTAACCTTTGAAGTAGTTCATGCAAAAACTTATTTATATTAGTAATATAAATTTAGTGAGATACATGACTTTAAACAACCCCTTTTCTATTGCTTATTAACAGAATTTATCTGCTCTTTAGTTGCCTGCTCTTTTTCCTTCTTTTGACTGCCTTACTCACTACTATGTAAAGCTTTTTCTACTTCATAAGTTCTGGTTTTTCTGTTTCTGCTTTCCTGTAATTTAGGTCTACCAGGACCCATTATTCCCCATACTGTATACCTTTTGGTATCTCCATAAATTCGCATATTTTCATTACCCTTGAAACCTTCATGTTTTTTATGTGTGTATGTATGTTTGTGTGTGTTTTCTCCTATTTCCACTTTCTAAGGCAGATAATCTGATGAATTTGTCAAATCTCTGTAGGCTAGGCCACATCATAGGTCACAGTCCAGCCTAATGATTGGCAACCCTTAGAAAATGTACCCATCCCCAGATCTTAACAGTCATGGCTGAGAGAAGTAAACTTTGCATTGTAGAAAACATGGTTTACCATTGCTGCCCATTCAGAAGAACTTAAAGGTGGAACAGTTTTTCTTAGGGGAAGACTAGGGGTAATAGACATGATAATTTTCATGAATAGCATATCTTGTGCATTGTTCTACTGTTAAAGATTTCCACCATTTAAATGACAGGATTCCAATATTTAAACTAGGTGGAAACAACACATCACTGACAGAATACACCTCCATGAATTCTGGGGAGCCCAGTTTGAAAATAATTGTGCTCCTGAACTTTGGCTGCTAAATCTCTGAGGAGATAATATGATGAAAAAGGTATGATGACCTAAGTGGAGATGGGACCCTTGAACTTAGCTGAAAACACAAAGGTGGAATAAAGCTGTTTAAAATGAATGGGCTTTTTGTGATTTTAGATTGCAAACTGCTAAGAAAACATTAGATGAATTCATGCAGAGTTAGAAGGATTGCTAATAATATTTTGTTGAAAGCTTTGAAAAGAAGGAAGTTAGAAAGAAATAGACATTTGTTGTCTCTCTATGTGATGGCTACTTCCGTTGTAAATATTATCTTCTCACACAATAGTATCTCAAACAGGAAGGAGGGAAGGAGGCATGAAAAGAGGCCTTCTTCTGTGTTCTCTCTTTTTTACCAGGAGAAAATCTTTCTCTGAAACCCTACCACCAGAGCCCTTCCCTTTTATCTCATTTGTCTGAACTGCTTCATCTGTTCATCTTTAGATAATGACTGGCAAAAGGAGAATTATATTTTCGTGATTGGTTTATACCGATTATTGTGATCATTATGTATCACTTAGGGCTGGGCTTTATTGGTTTAAACAAAATCATGGTTCTGTTAAGCCATGAAAAGGGAATGATCTTTTGAGTAGACAAAAAACAGATTCTGTTACAGTGATCAAAACTAAAAGATGGTCTAATGAGAACATAAATGTACTTGTTAATTCAAGCAGCTGCATGTTGTTAATGCAAGCAGAAAATACAGTTCCATCTGGTTTAATGAGGGAACGTTGCACTGGAAGCCAAGAGACTGCTTTGGTAACTTCATTTTGTGGCCTCAGGTACAATTATTTTGATGTATTAGAAAAACAATGTAGTTTAATATTTAAGAACTTAATCTGTGGAGTTAGACTACCTGTGTTTGAATCCTGGCTCTACCATATACTGTCTAACCTTTCCCAATTTTAATTTCTCCAGGCCCTACATTGCTATTAGAAAATGAGGGTACTTAATTCTAGGATTGTTATGAGGATTTTATCAGGTAATGCTTTAAGTTGCTTACCTCAGCCTGTCATATGTACATGCTCAAATATTACTTAGTTTTGTCTGTTTTGTATCTAGAATTGAATTTAAATTATATTTGGGGGGATTTCACCATAACACATTTTCTAATACCCCCCCCATTATATTCTGTAACGTCATTTTCATTATTATTGGTTGTTTCGGTTTTTTGTTTTGTTTTGTTTTTTCAATGGCAGAAATCAACACATAATTATCTCACAGCTTCTTTAAGTCAGATTCCCTTGTACAGTATAACTGGATTCTCTGCTTGAGGTTTCACCAAGAGGTTGGCCGTGTCTGCAGTTCTTATCTGGGCTCAGGTTCCTCTTTCTCTTTGCTGGTTGTCAGCAGAATTCAGCTTCTTCCCCTTGTAGGATTGAGTCCCTGTTTTCCTTCTAGTCAGCAGGACCACTGTCAGCTCCTAGAGAAGGCTCACAGTTCCTTGGCATGTCCCTAGAGAGCTCACATCATGGGTGTTCACTTTCTTGCAGGCCAGACAAAACACAGTTGTCTGAAGTCTAATTTTTGAAAACAGCCATAGAAAACTCTGCTGTTAAAGAGCTCATGTGATTAAGGTACACCTACCTAGATAATGTCCGTCTGTTAAAGTCGATTAGATTCTTACATCTTTGTAATCCCTTTGCTGAATACCTAGATTAGTATTTAAATGCTTAGTTTAGAAAAATTGTGTGTATACCAGGGGCCATGAATCTAGAGCATCATGGTAGAATTCTGCCCACTATATTTAGCCCCTTTCCTGACTAATAATTCTAGTCCTTCAGTTACTTGGGAACCCACCACTGGATCTAAATCCTTTGGCCACCTCCCTCCAGTGCCTCCAGGCTTCACTGATTTTAAACTCTGAATAGAGTTTACAGTTTTGAAATTTAGTTTAAGAGCTACTTAGCATAATCTTTTCTGACCCCAAATTGAATGGCTAGAAATTATTTCAGATGCGAACGAGGAATGCAGTTAAAGATATAGTGTATTTCACAGAAGAGAATAAAGGAACGGCCCTTATACATATGAACACTTATATTTCATCAGGAAAATGCAAATTAAAACCAAAATGAGAAACCACCAGAATGGCTAAAATGAAAGTGTTGCAAGAATGAGGAGCAGAGGGCCTTCATATATACTGCTGGTGGGAATGTCAATTGATACGTGTACCTTGAAAAACACCTTAGCATTATCTGGTGCAGTAGAACATCCACATACCCTAAAATATAGCCATTCCGTTCCTAAGGTCTAGATTCTAGAGAAAAACTTATACCTGGTTAACAAAAGTCAAGTACAAGAATGTTCTTAGAAGCATTGCTTATGTAATTGCAAAGCAAAACAAAATATCCCGAAAGTTCATCTAGAGTAGAAGGATAAGTTGCTGTAATTGTCCTGTTGTTAATCTTAATGTGGCTTTCAAAATACTACTATCTGTAAACTCTGAGATCATATCGTTTTGAGTTAATGATAAGGCAAGCTTGCTAATCTCACTTGATTCTGGGATCCTAGAGCTGGTCATCAATCACTTTATGCTCAAATCACAAAATTTGCATACACTGAAATACTACGTAGCAATGAAAAATGAATGATCTCTAATCTGTGTTACTTGGAATATGAGTAGAGTTTACTTCTGGAAGATATCAATTGGAAGACAAAGCAAATTGGAAAACTGTTAGATATGTCCTTAACAGTTTACTCTATGTAGGTCAGTTTTTTAAAAAGTAAGTTAATTTAAAAAATGAGTTCTAAATGCATAAATCCACATGGGTGAATATAAAAAAAAAATGGGAGAGAAAAAAGCAAGTCACAGAATAATAAATTCTGAATGATTCCAGTATATAGTTCAAAAAGTCAAAACTAAAAAACAAAAAAATATGTTATTTAGAGATGCATACTGAGGTGGTAAAACAGTTTCAAAAATCTATAGAATTATTACTAGAGAAGTCAGAATAGTGGTTACCTCTTGGGGGAGAGAGATGTAAGCAAGAGGGTCACACAGGAGGCTTCAAGGATATTACTGTTCTATTTTTAACTGGGTGGTGGGTTTCACAGTATTCTTCTTCTCTTTATTATATATTTCTTTGGCATATCTGATTTATTTCCCAATAAAAAAAGGCACTGCAGCATGGATCAGCGCTCCTAAACTCTTCACTTACAAATGCATTTTTCCTAGATTTTTATTTTCCTCCAGTGGTAATACATTAAGATACTCTTTTTATAAAGGATTCAAAAAATACAGATAATATAGAAATCCCTCCTGATCCCCCATCCTAGAATTTCTTATCATGCTTTTGCTTTTGTTTTTCAAAACAGATTTTAAGCAATTTGAAGGGAAAAAAAAGTATAAATGATGACCTGTTTGAAAGCGTAGTCATCTGTTTTCTTTTCTCAGCGTTTATATTTATTTCTGATTATAAGTATTGTTCATGCTGAATCCCCTGTACCTATAATGGTGCCTGGCTTAGAATAGATACTCAGATATTTATTGAGTGAACAATGCATGTTCTTTCAAAAAAATTACCTCTTCTAGCCTGCAGCCTATTGGACAGAGCCTAGACCAGGTGAAGAGTCCAGTCAATGCAGCAGTTCTCCATGTGTGCTGAAAGCTGCCAACCCCAGGGATGTATGTGAGCACTGTGCACCATGGTGGATAATCTACTTGTGGGCATGATGGATCTGGTAATTCCTAGGCTCCTGAGTAGAATGACATTACGGCTGTGAGTCTAAGAGTTTTCATCTTCCCCAGCCTGAAGCTAGCCCAGGGGTGTCCTGCTTTTTGTCAACTCCCTAGATTCAGGCTGCTGTGCACCCATGGGTTTCTGGGATGGGTATTGAGCTCCTGACGCTGCAGTGTGGCTCTCTTCCTTGTCCTCACATCTCCACCCATGCATATCATGAGCACCCCAGGCCTCCATGGAGAAAGGATACAGGCAGTAGGACCCAGAGACTCCCATTTGCAGCCAGTTGCCAGTTTGGTTCTGCTCTTTGTTCCCTCTCCTTCTGAGGGGTGGGCCCCTCAGTCTTCCCCCAAACCAAGCACCCACAGCTGCCTACCTGGTAGGTAAGCTGCTGCAAGGTCTTTGTGTGTGAATAAAATAATTCTGCTCGTTCCTGGATTCCCACACATGAACTGGCTGCAGGACTGAGAGATGACTCCCCAGCTGGCTGTGGAGTTGGAAGTGTGAGTGTACCATTCCTTCAGCACCTCTCTGGCTCATGCATAGCAAACAGCTCTAGGTACAGTCACAGTTGAATAAGTTGTGGTATTTTCACCCAAGAACTCCCTATTTAATGTAGGTATCCTTCCCTGTGGTATTTTCACCCAAGAACTCCCTATTTAATGTAGGTGTCCTTCTCTGACTGCTTATGCCCCAGAACTGCTATCCCAGTTATTTTCTTCCTTTTCTCTAGTAACTCCACAGTGGAGGAGTTATTCTGCCTGTTCTATTCTGCCATCTTCCAATATTTGGCATTTGCATTTCTTCAAAGTAGGCTGTTGGAATTTTAATTGAAATCATATTAAATTTGTAAATCAATTTAGGTAGAATTAAAATCTTAATGATATTTAGTCTTCTAATCTATGAACACCAAATGTCCTTCCATTTATTTAGGTTTTCTTTGATTTGGTTTGGCAGTGATTTGTAGTTTTCTGTGTTATAGGTCCTTTACATCCATGCTTTAACTTATTTCTATATTTTTGTTTCTTTTAGTTGCTATTGTAAGTGGATTTTTTTTCTTGATTTCTTCTTCAGATTGTTCATTGCTTGTGTATAGTAGCACTACTGATCTTTGGGTGTTCGTCTTTTACCCCATCACTTTGCTAAATTCATCTATTAACTCTAGGAGCTTAGATGTGAATTTTCATGATTTTCTGTATATAGGACCGTGTCATCTGCAAATAGGGAAAGTTTTACTCTGCCTTTCTAATTTGGATGGCTTTTATTTCTTTTTCTTGCCTTATTGCTCTGGCATGAGCTTCCGGTACAGTGTGGAATAACAGTGGTGACAGTGGGCATCCTTACATTGTTACTGATCTTAGTGGAAAAGACTGATTTCTTAGTCTTTCATCATTAAGGAGGATATTAACTGTAGGCTTTACATATATGCCTTTTACATGTCGAGGGTGTTTCCTTCTATTTGTACTGTTCTAAGTGTTTTTTTATAAAGAAAAGGTGCTGATTTTTGTTAAATCCTTTTTCTGCATTAGTTGAGATGACCATGTGTTTTTCTTTCCTTCATTCTGCTAATGTGTATTACATTAATTGACTTTCTTGTGTTGAACCAAGCTTGCATACTAGTGATAAATCCCTTTTGTTCATGGCTTTATATTTCTTAATATGGCATTGAATTCATTTTGCTAGTATTTTATATTTTGAGAATTTTTGCATCTGTATCCATAAGAGATATTGCTCTGCAGTTTTCATTTGTTGTGGTATATTTGTCTGGGTTTGGTATGAGGGTGATGTTGGCTTCAGAGAATGAATTAGGGAGTGTTTCCTTCTGCTCTTTTTTTTTTTTTTTTTTTTTTCAGAAGAATTTGGTCAGAATTGGAATTAAGTCTGAGAGTGTTTGGTAGAAATCCCTGTGAAGGCATCTGGATCTGGGATTTTCTTTGTTGGGAAATGTTTGATGATTGATTCGATGTCCTTGCTAATGACTGGTTTGTTGAGATCTTCTATTTCTTCTTTCTTGAGTCAAGTTAGGTATTTTGTGTGATTCTAAGAATGTGTCCATTTCATCTATATTATCTAATGTATGGGTTTATAGTGTTCATAGAATCCCCTTGTAGTCCTTTCTATTTCAGCATGGTTGGTAGTAATGTCCCTGTTTTAATTTGATATTTGTTATTTTTGCCCTTTCTTTTTTCTTTGTCATTCTAGTTAAATGTTAATCTTGTTGATCTTCTCAAAGACCCGACTCTTGGTTTTGTTGATTTTCTACTGTGTTTTTTTTTCCTCTTTTTCATTTATGTTTGCTCTAATCTTTTTTTCCTTCTTCTGCTCACTTTATGTTCAGATTGCGCTTCTTTTTCTCATTCTTCTGTTTTCAAAGTTAAATGTGTGGTTTGAAGTCTTTTTTAATATAGGCTTTCAGAGCTATAAATTTCCCTCTTATCACTGCCTTTGTTATGTACCATGAGTTTTGGAATGTTGTGTTTTATTTTCATTCGCCTCAAGATACTTCCTATAATTTTGCTTGTTTTTTTTTTTCTCTTTAACCCATTGGTTGATTAAAAGTGTGTTGTTGAATTTCCACATTTTTATGAATTCTACATTTCTCCCTATTATACTGATTTTTGGCTTCATTCTGTTGTGGTTGGATTATTACACTGTATGATTTCAGTGTTTTTAAATGTATTGAGGTTGCTTTTGTGGCCTCATGTGATCTATCCTGGGGAATGGTCTGTGTGCACTTGAGAAGAATGTGTATTCTGTTTTTGTTGGGTGAAGTGTTTTATATGTATTTGTTTGGTTGATATGTTAGAATATTATTCAATTCTTATTATATTTTCTTATTGATTTTCTGGCTAATAATATTCTATCCATTATTGAAAATGGTGTATTAAAATCTGCTATTATTAATGTAGACCTGCCAAATTCTCCCCTAAAATTTGTTGATATTTGCTTCATATATTTGGGTTTCTGCTCTTAGGTGCTTAGGTATTTATAGTTGCTACATCTTTCTGTGAAATTGTCCCCTTGATCTGTATATAATGACATCTCTCGTAAGTGTTCTCATTTTAAAGTCTGTTATATCTGATATTTGTATAGCTATGTCAGCTCTCTTTTGTTTACTACTTCCCTGGTATATATTTTTCTATCCTTTCACTTTCAACCTCCTTGTATCTTTGGATTTATGCTCTTCTAGAGAGCATATAGTTATATCATGCTTTTTTGTCCATTCTGTCAATTTCTGCCTTTTGAATGTAATTTAATCCATTCACATTTAAAGTCACTTCTGAAAATGCAGGAGTTTCTTCTGCCATTTTGCTATTGAATCTTTATATGTCTTACACCTTTTTTGACCAGTTCTTCTGTTAATGCCTACTTTTATAATTATTTGCTTTTTTGTGTTCTAGCATATTGAATGCCTTCTCTTCTCTATCTGGATATATTTTTCATTTCTATTCCTTGTGGTTACCATAGGATTACAATTTAATACCCTAAATATGTAATGTTTGGTCTGATACCAAATTAATTTCAGTAGCATACATGTATACTTTTCCTATACCTTTCTGACCCCCACCTCTTTTTTTGTATTTGTTACCATTTATGGCTCTGTTCTTTGTATGTCCAAAACCATGGATTTATCATTGCTTTTTTATATATTTACATTTTTATACTTTTAGGAATTACGAAGTGGCGTTCCATATCAAATAATGCACTACCTTAATATCAGCATCTATAATTAGCCTAAATAGTTACCTTATTTCTTTATTTGGCTATGAACCATTGTCTAGTGTCCTTTCCTTTTAGGCTGAAGAGCTCTGTTTTGTTTTTCTTGTAGGGCAGGTCTAGTGGTTGAATTCCCTCAGCTTTTTTGCTTATCTGGGAATATCTTAATTTCTCTGTCGCTTTTGAAAGAAAGTCTCACTGAATATAATGGTTGACATTATTTTCTTTGAGAACTTTAAGTATTTCCACCCACTGCCTTCTTGCTTCCATGGTTTCTGATGAGAAATTGGCAACCAATCTAATCGGGGCTTACTTGTACATAATACATTGCTTTTCTCTTGACACTCTCAGAACTTTCTCTTTATCCTTTGCATTTAATTGTATGATCAGTATATGATAAGGTATATTTTTCTTCATGTTTATTGTTCTCTGGGCTTCTTGCGTGTGCATATTTATGTCTTTTACTAAATTTGAGCAGTTCTCTTTCTTTCATTAACTATTCTTCTGTACATTTCTCTCTTTCTTCCTTTGGTACTCTCCTGTGTATATGGGTGTCCTATAGGTGTCTTGGGCTATTTGCTTTTTATAATTATCTTTCTTTTCTGCTCCTCAGCCTAACTCATTTGAAGTGTCTTGTCTTTGAGTTTACTCATTCTTGCTTCTTTAGCTCTTGAAAATTTCTTGGACATTTTAAAATTTTATTTATTGTGGTATTCAGCTATAGGTGTTCTCTTTAAAATTTTTCTTACTAGTGTACACATATTTCTCATTGTTTTCCTGATTGCTTTAGTTCTTTTTCTGTATTTTCTTTCATCTTCTTTGAGCATTTTTTAAACCGTTTTTTAAGGCTTTGCTCGGTATGTCCACATTCTCTTCTTCTTTGGTGTTTTCTGGATTTTTATCCTTGTCCTTTCAGTGGACCATGATTTCCTTTATCTTTGTTTGTCATTTACTCTTGTTTCACACTTAATATTTTAATGTTCTAAAATGTCAGGGTTGCAAGGACAGTTCAGTGATAGAATTCTTGTCTGCCATGTGGGAGACCCGGGTTTAAATCCTGGCCCATGCACTTCCCAAACAAACAAAGAAACAAGCAAATAAAAAATCAAACAAATAAAAATTCAACAAGTAATGCTGCAATAAGGGGATACTCACAAGGAAAAGAAATGAAATGTGACCCCTGCCATACAGCAAAAAAAGGTAAATTCTGGGGGGGATGGTGCATGGGTGGTTCAGTGGTAGAATGCTTGCCTTTCATGTGGGAGACCCAGGTTCGATTCCCAGAGCATGCACCCCCCCTGGGTGCATCCAACTCTGGATTTATTCCTTGAGATGTCTTTTTCTTCATTTTGAAACCAGCTGTTGATAAGACAGAGATTTTCTTGAGCCCTCCTTTCAAGGAGGTTTGCTCACAGTGAAGGTAATGTGCAGGTTTTTCCCTGTTTGCCTGGGCCTTTTTGTCCTCAGCTTTTGCTTCTTAATTGTTTTGGAGTTCTTGTGCTCAGAGAAATCTGGTTTTGTCCTCTGTTTCCCAGGAGATAGATATCCCTCTCCTGGACTTTTGAAGCAGGTAAGACTGTGCCTCAGATTATCTGCCTCTACAGTACAGTTTTGTAACACTCCTTTGCTTGTGTCAAGCTCTTTGCCTACATGGCAAGTTCTAGGAGGAGGGTTTCTTATGTCAGTCTTTTCCAGCCAAATCAGGACACGGAGGAGTCGTAGACTGGCTTCAGAGTGCCCTGGGGAGAGGGTTAGGAGGGGCTCCAAGAGCTTCTTCCATGGCTCTGCGAAGTTAAGCTTTCTTGGCCTGCCCCAGAAATGCAGCTTTTCACCTAACTATCCCCCACAGCCTAGAGGATTCATACTGTCTTTAAGATCCACTAGGACCTTTTTCTGGGGAGGGTTGACACAATTGCCACCACTGCCTTTGTCCAGGGCACATTGAAACAAAAGCCACTTTCAGAGCTGGACCCTCAGTGATCAGAGTTGCTAGTCAAAAACCATGATCAGTGATCGGCTCTGCCTACCCCTGGTCCTGGGGAAGAGGATTTTTTTAGTCCCTTTCTGTCAAGCAGTGAAACAGCCAGGGACTGGATTCCCCAGAGATCGGCCATGAGAGCTATTTGCTGTTCTTTACTGTAATTGATCAGCCTTTTCCTCCCCTTCTGGATGCTGTACTTGTGGCCTCTCAAGTTTCAAAATAGTTGTTTCAGACAGTTCCTTCCTGTTTAATAGTTGTTCATTTAGAGGGACTGAGTCCTGGATCTCCCTACTATGCCATCTTCCCATAAACCCGTCCAGATAAACATGCTTTTGATCTTTTTTAACTTTTGGCTATTAGTGGTGAATATTTTACTGATGGTGAATGGTGGCAGGTTATTTCATTGAGGGAATCTTCTGTTTTGTGCTACACTTGGTCAACATTGTGATTTTGACAGAACTTGGTAACTACAGGCCAATGGTGAGAACCCAGGAAAATTTATGAAAAGGAGCCAGAAATTTCCAGAGCACGGTAATAGTCTGAGAACTTCAGTATAGGATCATAAATATCTCTGTAGCTCCTGAGAGCACCATTGTTTTACATCAAAGTGGAGTAGGTGTAATGATTCTGAGATAGAAAAGAGAAGTAGAATTCAAATTTTACCTTGTATATTAAGGCAAGGATATCTGTAGCATTGTATATGATTCCAGCTAGAGTGCCGACAGTTTGAAATGAGAAAAACAGAAAACGGTTGGCTTTTGAAAGGATAATCTTGAATAATTTAGAGACTATGAACGAAGGATTACTATGTTTTATAATATGATAAATTTATACATGCAAAAGATAAAATGAAACAACTCAGCATATTGTATGATACAGGCTGAATATTAGTGTTTCTCCATTGGCTAGTGCCTGAGGATCACCTCGTCTCAATTTGAAACAACATAAATTAGAATCTTAAGGTTCTAAAGTGAATGTTTAAACATATTCTAGTTCTTGTTTTTTGGGTTTGTTTGTTTTTGTCTTGAGCTGGAAGACTCATATTGTAATTTAAAAATTAGTTAGCTTCCTGAGTTTTGCCCTGGTATATTTCTGGAGATGAAATTCTTTCCACTTTCCTTTATCCCAGAGGTATGACTCACATATAAAATTGTAGATATCTTTGTTATACAAAGAAAATGCAAGATACATTGTGAAACCATATATTGAATTTAATTGGACTTATTCAACAGGTATTTATTAGGCTCTTGCTTTGTGCCAGTCCCTGTGAACACCAGGTATAGTTGGGAGTAGGTACAGTTATAGCTCCTGCTCCCATGGAGCTCACAACCTAGCATGGAAGACAAATAGTTACATAAATTATATAAAAGTACACATTTGCTAAGTATTGTTAAGTTGCATATGGTGTAATGGGAGCAAATAATAGGGATTTGTGGCCTAGCTAATTAGTTCAAGGAAAGCTTATCTGGTGAAGAAAGTGAATCTTGAGCCAAAAGCTGAAAGATAAATGGACATTAACACAGCATATTGTGGAGGTGGGGGGAAAGGTTATGAAGCCAGTGGTAAAGAGAGCCTAGCTGCTAGAAGGGACTGAGAGAAGGCTGTGTAGCTAGAGGGGAGAAAGGGAAGTGGAATGTAGCATAAGGAGCAAGTTGAATCTAGAGAGATAAGTATGAACCATACCATGCCGATCATTGTAGGCCATATTATATTCAGTAGGAAGTGATTAATATTAGAGGATGAAGGGGAAATTAGTTATGGATGAAGGGGATCATTGATGTGTAATTAAAGTACTGTTTTCTTTAGCAGTGGTGTGGAAAATAGAATGGTGGATGACTAGAGTAATGAGGTAGACAATTACAAAGCTATTTTCATAGCCAAGGCAAGAGCTAATGCAGTGTTAGGTTAGATCAAAAGAAGTGAATTTCAGTGATTCTTAGGAAACCCATCAATAGGACTTGGTGATTGTGGCAGCTGAGGAGGTTCACTGCTTAGACCTCCCTCCAAGAGAGCCTGCTGTGGGAAGAATAGTTGGCTGCACTTGTGGCTCTAACACAGCTTTCCTGCCTCAGGCTGCTATAGGGGAGTGGGGAGGGTACATTCCCAGGCCTATTCCCAGCTAATGACTGAGCACAGCAGGGCTGGGTCATCCCTAACTGGCATGGGACCCCATCACAGGCAGTCCTTGTTTGTGGATGCCTCACTGGCCGGGTGAGGGCTTTTTCAGAGTTGCATTGCTGCTCTTTCTACCCATGGCCGCCTTTCTGCTGTCTTTTACCAGTGTTAGGCCTGTATCACTCCCTGAAGGAGTCCCTTGCTTTTTCCCGCACCCCCCCCCTCCCTTATCTTTCACAGGCTTTCCCCTTCATAAATCTCTAACACCTCTAATCCGATATTGGAAACCACTTCTCAAAAACCCTAACTGTCAGCCATACAGGGGAGTGTGTATATAACATACTCCTCAGTCTAGTTTTGAATATGTAATAGAAGAAATTAAGGAATAATATTACTTATATTATTCCATGCTTACTATACACCCTGTAGGAGTTCAGTTAAGAGAAAACAAAAGGAAGAGGAGATATGAATCAGATGGGTACTGAAAGTTACATTGAACGGTTTTCTTCCTTTCATAGAGTAATAAAATGAAATGGACTTTTATTTCTGTTGTGTTTATTTTATGTGGCATTGTACATTTTTATATAAAATTTTGTCAAGCTTACTTTAGTAGTTTAGTTTTATTTTTATGCTGTAGCTAATACATGTTATCTAAACAGAAACAGTTCCTACCAACCTGAGTATAATGGAACATTGAGGAAACTTCATCTATACTAAGGCAACCAACTGTTTGATTAATATCAAACCTTGAATATCCAAAAGGGATCTGATCAGAATCCTTTATCTGTTCATGTATTATGATGCATGAATTAAAGTCAATATAATAAATCATGTAGCTTTTAACTTCGCCCTCTCAGGTTCCTGCACTTTCTCTTCTATACTTTTGTAGGTAAAGTCTCTACTTTTATGTTCATTGGGAGCCAAATTCAAGTTTTTTATCAGATTGCAATATATATTTACTACATATGTATCTAGTAGACAAGTGTGTATATATATATAATTATATACATATAATTATCAATATATATAGACAAGTTTGAGTTTCCAAGAGCTCAACAGAAGTAAGCATTCATAAGAAAATTACTATGGTAGTTAAAATGCATGGATTTTAAAGCCTCTTTTTTGCTTAAAGATAGTAGTTTAAAAATAATCTACACTGCATGTTAAAAATAAAAAGTAGCCTTTTTACTTAAAATTTCAGTATATTTTTATTTGTATTGTATTTTCTACTTAACATTTATTAGTATCTTAAGTGGCTCGTTCATCAAAGCAGCACAGTAATTTTAAAGATTTGCATGGTTTTTCCCTTCCCTGAGAAAAATCGCTGCATGTAGTAATATATGTGTTGTATTGCATTTCATATTTATATTATTGTTTAGCTGTCATGACAGTTATAGCCACCAGTGCCTATAGCTTTGGACTGAGAGATATTTTTGGAAAAGTGATATTTTAGTTTGTTAAAGCTGCTGGAATGTGATATACCAGAATTAGAATGGCTTTTTTAAAAAGGAATTTATTAATTTGCAAGTTTACTGTTCTAAGGCTTTGAAAATGTCCAAATTAAGGCAGCCATAAGAGGTTACCTTTACTCAAAAAAAGCTGATGCCATCTAGAACACCTCCATCAGCTAAGAAGGCACATGGCTGGTGTCTGCTGAGGTCTTTGGCTTCTGGACTCCTCTGTCAGCTGGGAAGGCACATGGCAACATCTGCTAGCTTTCTCTACTGGCTTTTTGTTTCATGAGGTTCTTCCAGGGATGTTTTGCTTCTTCATCTCCAAAGATTTCTGGCTGTATGGGCTCTGTTGGTTCTGAAGCTTTTACCAAAATGGTTCCCTCTTAAAGGACTCCAGTAAGCAACTTCACCTTGAATAGTTGGAGACATGCTCCATGGAAACCACCTAATCAAAAGGTACCGCCCACAGTTTGGTGAGCCACATCTCCATGGAAACAGTCAAAAAGCTCCTACCCAACAATACTGAAAACTCCTACCCAGCAATATTGAAAAAACATGGCTTTTCTGTACAATAGCTTCAAACTGGCACAAGTGGCATGTCAAGTTAAAGTTCTCCTTAGTAATATGCAGTTGTTAAATTTAACTCATTCTTTTATGAATTAGTAGCTTTTATTGTAATGATATTTTTTTAATTGAATGATATCCCCAACCTGTTTGGTGCCTAGCAGTATGTTGTCTTGGCATATGAAATAAAGACATTGGGTTCATGTTCAAAGATAGTATTTACACACATTATTAAATTTAAAAGACAGTCTGTAAGCTAGAATAAATCTTAAACTGCCCATGCCAAAACAGTCACATGACTTATGTTATACTCAGAAAGGCAAATTAGTTTGTCCACTCATTGAAAGATTGAAAATTCATTCAAGGTATAATGAAGAGCTTGGAAATGGAGAAGAGTCTCAGCTGAGATACATTTTGTGTGTGTGTATGTGTGTGCAGGTAGCAGGATGCATGGTACGTGGTAACAAATATTTTTGTATGTATGCATGCATATCTAAATTTTTCCTGTTATACTTATTCCATCAAACTATGTGAGTCTGACTTTAAGTGAACTGAATTTTATTTCTGATTACTTACTAAAATACCTTCTCTTGTGTTTAAACTCCAGCAGATACTTGTGTGAACCACATTTGCTTACGTTTGGAGTTGAAGCTGTTGCATTGTAGATGATTTAGGCATTGATTACAGGGTCTTAGTTATGGACCATTGCACCAGAATGGAATATCATTCAGATCCTCAACAAATAAATAATGAAAATCTTAAGTAGTAGCGTGTGATTATACAGTGGTGAACAAGACATGTAAAGATAACTTAGTGGGAGAGACAAGCAGATTAATACTCAAATAAGGATATACATAAGTACATATAAATGTAAGTTGAGGCAAATAATTTGAAGGAAAAGATCAAATTAGGGAGAAACAGATAGTAGGGCTCTAAATCCTGATACCCTTTCACATATGCTGAAAGCAATTTTGAGCACTTTAAAAACTTTGCGTTCCTCTATAGTAGTGGTTCTCAAATTTAAGCTTGCATCAAAATCACAAAGAGGGCTTGTTAAAACACTGATTTCTGGGCCCTGTCTTCAGAATTTCTTATTCAGGAGGTCAGGATTGGAGCCAAGAGATTTGTATTTTTGATAATTTACTAAATGTAGCTGATCCTGCTGATCTGGGTAACCACACTTTGAGAACCTCTGATTGAGAATATTGGGTTTCAGCATGTTGAAATTAGTTGTAGAGCTTTAATAAAATGCTGGTACCTAGTTCTTTTCCATAGAAAGTCTAAGTTAATTGACATCCAGATATATGGCCTGGCCATGGGACTTTTCAAAATCCCTCAGGTGATCCTGATATGTAAACAGGGCTCTGAGCTACCAGACTAGAATTTGAGTATGTATATTCATACAGTTTCTTCTTGGGGCAGAGACTTACCTAACTCTACATACAGTGAGAAGGAATGGATGGGGTGGAAAAAAGGATGGGATAGAAGGTTTAGTAAAGATGTAGTATCTAAACTAAGACTTAAATATTATCTGTCAGTACCCTCAGGTTGGCAGAGGGAGAAGAGCATGTGTCAGACAGAAGAAACAGTGATGGCATAAAACATGTAGGAATAGGTTTGTTGTTGCCTATAATCGTAGGCTGTATCGGTTATATTCCTAAAATATAACCGTTCTGATATTGAGTAGCTGTTGTGTCAGCAACGATATAAGAATAGACTGAATAGTTTATTTTTAATTCACAAAAAATATGGAATAATCTCTTAGTAAGATTATTTTTTATGTATGAAATTGTTCTGTTTAATAGGATGAGAAGAAGAAACCGAAAGACAAGGAAATATGGAGTTCTGGACACTAACATAGAAAACATGGAATTGACACCTTTAGAACAAGATGATGAGGATGATGATAACACATTGTTTGATGCCAATCATCCTCGAAGGTAAGTGTTCAACTGTTTAATTCCATGAATTGGGATGCACATCCTTACCAAGTAAATTGAAGAAATAAAATGAAATTTTATTTAACAGATTTTACTCTAATATTTAGTTCTGTTCAATGAAGTTCTTTCTGTTACCCAGCCAAACGCTCATGTTCACACTACTTTACTTAAATATACATAAACAATAGAATACCACCCCAAAAAGAAAACTTTATTTTAGGTCTCCTTGCAGAGCTTTGTTCTTTAAGCAGTGAATACTAGTAACAGCTAGCAACTGTCTATGGATTCTAGAACCCAGGTGTAAATGCAGAGTATGAAAATCATGGGATTAATAAAGATTCAGTGAAAAGTGGTTTATAACATCCTATTTATATAAAAAGCTTGCAGTTGCTGACAAGTTACTGATTTAATAAAAATACATTCATGAAATGCTGACTGTATAGTAAGAGTAGTATTAGAAGCTAGCTATTCAAATATTAGCAAAACAACTCTATCTGTTCATTAGGAACTCAGTCTCAGTGAAAATAAATTTTTAAAAATTCAAATTTACCCTCTGAAAACTCCTTAAATTGCCTGTAAAGTATTGTACAATTCTTAGAAACTCTAATATTGCAGGTCATTGTCATTTCTGTAGGTGTGTACCAGATAAAGTTGTTGACTTGTGTTTAGTACAAGAGATACTTATCTTTGTGCACTGGACCCTAAGAACAATGTGGAATATGTTTATAAATTGAGTCTAAGTTTGGAAAAATAGCAAAAAATTATTTTCATCTTGGTTTTTCCTTGAGGAATGTCCTCACTGAGTAAAATTTGAGTGGAATTGCTCTCCATTTTTATATAATCATAAATATAATAATCATGATTACTTAAATTTTCTATTAAGCTAATATTCTGTTTAAACAAGCTAAAAGCATATGAGGTACTTCCTACTGCAAACACAAAAAGGGAAGAAGAAAAAGGAAGTTGTTAACTTAGTCTATGGAATTCAGGGTAATCTCCAAAGAGGAACTGAATTTGAAGTTCCATTAATCTGTTTGAAATGTGCTTGGCTGAAGACAAAAGTTGTAGATAAAAGCAACTGTGTACCCACTGTTCAGTAGTTGTGACAGATGGTAGCTTGTTCAGGGAATTCAAGCAGCTAAGAATGGCAGGCAAGTAGCCTGTTGTATTTGCATGTGTAATTATACATGCAAGTTCAGGAGGGACAGTTGTGGAAATAGAGATGTACAAGTTTTTTGGAGGGAAATATGAAAAGGTTTTATAATCTGCTAAGGAGTTTGATATTACTCAGTTGCCATTGGAGAACTGTTGATAATTTTTGGCTAGAGTGTGTATGTGATCAGATTTGTGTTGTTGGTAGCAGTAGGGAAGGTGGCCTAGGATAGATGAATAGGACCAGAACTTGGGCACACAGAAAAGGCAAAGAGAAAGGGACAGATTCCATGAAATACAATTACCTGTTGCTGTCTCTTATCCTGTATCCTCATTGCAGATCTTTCTCTATTATTTATCCCCTTTTTCATGTCCCTCTTTTCATGAATCTTGAATTCTAGTAGGGAGCTAGATATTAAAGATTAAAGAGAATTAAATGGAAAGAGAGTGAGTACAGAATGACATGAAAACATCAGTCAGGAGCATGGGTCACTTCTTAGATTGGTGGTCAGGGAACACCTCTTGAAGGTGATATTTAAATTCTGACCTGAAAAGTTAGTAGAAATTAGCTAAGCTAATTGTGAGTTGGAAAAGAAACAGCAAGCCTAAAGTACCCGAGGAAAAAGAGCATATAATGAATTCAGGGGACTAAAAGAAGTTAAATAACTGCTGTTTCAGTTTGCTAAAGCTGCTGGAATGTAGTATACCAGAAATGAATTGGCTTTTACAAAGGTCATTTATTAAGTTATAAATTTACATTTCCAAGGGCATGAAAATGTCTGAAGTAAGGCATGGGGGGGGGAGATACCTTCTCTGACGAAAGGCTGCTGGCAACAGGGTTCTCTGTCACATGGGAAAGCACTTGGCAATGCTTGCTGGTCCTTCTCTTCTTGATTCTGGTTTCAGAATGGCTCCCCCAGCAACTCTGGATCCTTCTGGCTTCTCATAGGGTGTTATCTTTTTCTGCTCTCTCTGTGAGCTCTCTTTAAAGCCCTCCAGTAAACGATTAAAACCCACTTTGAATTGGATGGGTCACATATCCGTGGAAAGTACCTGATCAGAAGTTCCCACCCACAACAGGTCTGCCCCCACAAGAATGGATTAAAAGAGCATAGTGTTTTCTTGAGGTATATAACAGGTTCAGATCCGCTCAGCTGCTGTATCAGTATTTTGTAAGAATACGTGAAAGAGTGAATGAATGAATAAAGAACTTTGAATGCAGAAGGAAAAATGGTAAAGTGAAGCAGAATGGGCAATCAGAAGCTAGATCATGAAGCATTTGTAATCCATTTTAATCAGTTAGGAATTATTCTACAGGTCATAATAAGGCACTTGAAAAAATAGACAGTGGGAACATAATCAAACTTATATTTTGAAGATTACCCTGACTGCACGGCTCAGAAGCGAGCAAAACTGAGAGTAAAGAAGCCAATAAGAAGAGGTACATGAACTAGACAGATAGCAAGGGAGCTAGAAGGGAGTGAATTGGTCAAGAGGCTGAGGAAGATATGATTTGCAGTATTTAGGACTTGTGTTTGGAGGACAAAGGAAAGAGAAATAGTGATAATAATGGAGAAGCAAATTTCACAGGTAGGATAGTAAAGTCATCTTGACTCCATTTATTAAAAAAAGCAAGACGCCAAAATCTCTATATGTGTATATCTAGATAGCAAAAAGAGAACACCAAATTGCAAACTGTACCTACATATTCACTAATTTATTCAATAAGTAAATAAATGAATAATATACCAGTTATTTATCAAGCAGCTATGTAAGTGTCAGGCACTATCTAGGTGCTTAGGAGACATTAGTGCTATAAAACAGAAAAGAGAGAAAAATCTTGATATTGTGGCCCTTCCCTTTTAGTGAGGAAAAGGTGAGACTGGGAGGTTTAAAGTTCATTTTTCTTTTCACTTTCCCTTCTGTATTCTTTTATATTGTCATTTTTTTTTCCCTGCAAACATAGAGCATATATTCCTGCATTAATTAAAAAAAGGTTATTTGTAAATATTTTAAACCTACAGAAATAGTACAAGAATAAAATTAGTACCGGAAAGCCCTCTATTTTTTATCCAGGTTCACCTATTCTTAACATTTTACTTCATCTGTTCTCTTAAGCACACTTTTCTCTGTTTCTTAATATAGATACAGACAGATATACCCCTCTTTTTTTAATAAATTATACTGTATTTTGTGTGTTGGCTGATGTTCTAATGTTTCCTCATTTTTAGATTCCATTTATTCATTCTTAGTTCGAAGAATACATAAGTCAGTGTTACCTCCTACTCAGGATATCATATCAGAGGCTCATCTGTCCTTTGTTACTTGTGATTAGTGTTTTTTTCTTTTTTCCCTTTCAACTAATGAGACATTGTAAGATCATGTAAATATCCTACTTCTCATCAAAATTTCCTCTAGATTTAGCATTCTTCCTGATTCTTGCCTGATCTGATCTTTATTATGGTTGCAAAATTACAGTTTCCCTACTTCAACATTTCTTTCACATTTATCATTCAACACTGGCATTCCATGTTAAACGAAAGCCCTCTCCTCTTCCCTGTTTACTTTATTTTGCTATTTATTGTTGTTGTAGAATTATGTTTTTGTCTTTTTCCAAAGGCTTATAATTCATTGCTGTCCTTGCTTACATTGGTGTTCAAATCGTCCCATATTTGGCCAGTGGAGCCTCTTCAATCTAGCTTCTGTGTCCTTGTGACTTGTTTGAGAGTCCTGCAAGATTTGGTTACAGTGGGGTTCAGCAGACTCTTGTGAGAGCTGGTGAGGGGAGGGGAGTCTTACGTTCTTTGACCTTTAACGTATATCCCAGTCATGTAAGTGGCTGCGTGCAGTAACTTGCTCTCTAGAAGAGGAGGGAATGGGACTCAGGCCCTGAGACCTTACAAATGGAAAGCAAAAATGGACAAAATGCCTACCCTTGTGTACGTAACACTCTAGTATTTAACATAGGCCCTCAGTTCAAAACAAAGGAGTCTTGGCTAGAAATACAGATTTGTGATTCACTATTATTGTATTTCAGTCTTGCCAAAATATGTGATGATGTTCTTCTCCAGGTCTGGCCTACCTTTACCTCTTTTAAAATGATCAGTAGGTTGAGTATTTCAAGACACCAAGAAGCAAAGACTAGGCAAACAGATTTTCTATTGTCCTTTTATTCTCGTCTCCAAACATATTAAACATCATTTAAATGATACCCACACTGGTTCTAGACCTCCACTGTGATTTTCTTTTGAATTCTAAGCAGATTTGGAACCTTATTTTTCTCTCTCACTTTGGGGAAGGTGCATACATTTCTTTTCTACTGGTAGTCAGCAGCTTCAGAGAAGTGTGAGTGGAGATGTATGTATGTTTCTTTTATCTTCTCTAGCTTAGGAAATATTTTCCATGATAAGATATGCAGCCCAAATTCCATTACTTCATTTAGCCTGATTCAATGGGCTGGCTGCTCTCTGATCTTTAAAATTGGTATAGAGATGAAACATTCGTTATATTATCTATTTCTTTAACATATGAAGTATATATTGCAGGAAAGATGTATATAGAACATATTATAACTCACTGTGGTAACAGATGATAGTTGTGCTTAATGCCATTTGTTTCTCTCAATAATGGGGAAAAATTAATGCTTAAATGTAGAGTGTATTTTAGAGTCTTGTCTTTTTAGGTCCTGAAAGAGGAATTTGACCCAAAGTTTCTTAGAGAACAGCTATATAAATAATAAAAGAAACAAGGGGAGTGGGTGTAGCAATAGAGAGAATATCTATATAGAGAGATAATCAGTGTTCTTATTACTGAGCCTCAATGAGGACATTTGAGGACAAAGTAAACTGAGAAAGTGCCAGAGAAGGAAGGTTAAGTTTTAGATGGGGGACAGAGTAGACTCTTCAATAAATGGTGTTTAGAGAACTGGATATCCATATCCAAAAGAATAAAATAGGACCCTATCTCACAACAAAAATTAACGCAAAATGAATCAAATATCTGAAGCATTAGCACTAAGAACATAAAACTTTTAGAAGAAAATGTAGGAAAATGTCTTAAAGATCTTGTGATAGGAGGTTGTTTCCTAGACCTTAAACCCAAAGCATGAGCAATGAAAGAAGAAATAGGCAAATGGAATCTCCTCAAAATTGAATACTTTTTTGCATCAAAAATTTTGTCAGAAGAGTAAAAAGGCAGCCTACTCAATGGGAGACAATATTTTGAAACCACTACCAGAAAAGGATTTAATATCCAGAATATATAAAGAAACCCTACAAACTCAACAACAAAAAGGCAAACAAACCAATTTAAAAAATGGGCAAAAGACAGGGAGAGACACTTTTTCGAATAGGAAATACAAATGACTCAAAAATATGTGAAAAAATGCTCGGTTCATGAGCTATTAGGGAAATGCAAATCAAAACCACAGTGAGATATCATCTCACACCAGCAAAAGTGGTCATTATCAAAACAAAACTACAAGTGCTGAAGAGAATGTGGAGAAAGAGACACACTTACTCTTGGTGGGAATATAGAATGGTGTAACCACTAGAAGTCTGTTTGGAGGTTCCTCAGGGAGCTAATTATAGAATTGCCATATAATCTAACAACCCCAATACTAGGTATGTATTTGGAGGAACTGAAGGCAGGAACTGAATGGATACTTGTACACTGATGTTTATAGTGGCATTATTCACAATTGCCAAGAGATGGAGACAGCCCAAATGTCCATCAACGGACGAGTAAACTGAAATATACAGACGATCAACTATCATGCAGCTGTGAGATAGAATAAAGCATGCAACAACATGGATAAACCCGGAGAACATTATGTTGAATGAATTTAGTCAGAAACAAAAGGACAGATACTATATGGTCTCACTTATATGAACTAACATTAATGAGCAAAGTTTGAGAGTTAAAGTTGAGAACCCAGGTTATCAAGAGATAGAAAGAGGGTAGGGATTGGGCATTTAATGCTGAAGGAGTACAGAATGTTCGACAGGATTGATTGTAAAGATCCAGAGATGGGTAGCACAATATCTATCTGTAATGTGCGCTAAACATAGCTGTGTGAGTACGGTTGAAAGAGAAAGACTAGGGGCATATATGACATCAGAAGGAAAAATAGAAGATGAAGACTGTGACTGTTTGGCTTAGTTAAACTAGGAGTAGACATTGGTGGTGTTTAAATGTACACAAATGTAAGAATGTTTTTACATGAGGAAGAACAAATGAATGTTAGCATTTTCAAGGTATTGAAAATGGGATGGTATATGGAAAAATATATAATAAATGCAAACTAGAGTTTGTGATTAGCAGCAGCATTGTAATATGCTTCCATTAAATGTATCAAAGTCAATATGCCAAAGCTAAAAGCCAGTAAGAGGGATATAAGGGAAGGATGTGGGATTCTTGGTGGTGATATTGTTTCTTTTATTTTATTTTATTTTATTTTAATTTTTATCCTCCTTTCCCCACTTCTTTCTTTGTAGAAAAAAAAATGGAATGTTCTCATAGAATGTGGTAGTGAAGGCATAAATATGTGATTATACTGGGACCCATTGTTTGTTTACTTAGGATGGAATGTATGGGGTGTGAATAAAACTGTTTAAAAAATAAACATAAAGGGAGCTCAAGGGTAGTTCAGTGGTAGAATTCTTACTTGCCATGCAGGAGACCCAGGTTTGATTCCCAACCCATGCACTTCCCAAAGAAACAAAAAATTCAACAAATGGTGCTGCAATAAGAGGATATGCACATGGAAAAAGAATAAAATATGACCCCTGCCATACAGCATACAAAAAGTAAATAAATAATCAATAAAGATACAAGTACTGGAGAAAATATGGAGAGAGAGAGATGTGTCATTCACTTTTAGTGGGGAAGTAGAATGATACAGCCCCTGTGGAGGGCAGTGTGTTGTTCTACAGGCGGCTAAGAATAGGGTTGCCCGTGATCCTGCAACCCCATCATTAGGTATATAGTTGGAAGAACTGAAAGCAGGGACATGAATGGACATTTGTTCACTGGTGTTTATGGTGGCAGTATTCACAATTTGTAATAGATGAAGGTGGCCTCAGGGTACATTGAGTGGTGAAGGGAAGGGCAAACTGTGGGGTATACGTATAATGAAATATTGAGCAGCTGCAAGAAGAAATTAAGTTGGGAGGCATGCAACTAGGTGAATGAACCTTGAGGACAATATTGTGAGTGAAATAAGCCAGAAACAAAAAACAAATATTATAACACCTCAGTAATGTAGCTAACCTATAATGTACAAATTCTGAGAATTGAATTGGAGAGCATAGGTTATCAGGGGAAGGTTTTCTGGGGTTAGAACTGTTATTTCTAAATTCTAAGGTGTAGAGCTGTTTGTGTTATAACCTGATTGTTCCCTGGAACTTTGTGTATCTGTGTGACACCTGAGACTCAGAACCAGAGTTCTGCAGCTATGAAAGTCAGCATTACCCCATACGGCAACTGTTTACAAAGCTGAAAAAGAGATTAGATTTCAATTAGAGATATGAATGAAGCTGATCTGCTTAGGACTAATGTAAATCAGACTAGAGGCTAAAGGATGATAAGGACTGTGTTTTAAAACTTCAACTTCTTTGTGTGACCAAAGTGAGAGATTTTTATTTTTTGTCCAAAATATAAATTTTCTGTTGCACGCTATCTAACTTAACCTGTCTGGACAGGTTATTTAAGCATCCTAAATACATGGTGCCTAGAATAGGGAATGAGATCTTGTTATTCTGTATAGTTAATGTAATACCTTGATACATTCCAGATTATTTTTGGCAAAAAAATAAAAAAAGCATTTGCAAAATCCCCTTGAGGGTCTGGAAAAATATATATAGAACTATTAATCTTACCCAACTGGGAAATTCCTGATATTCTCTTATGAATTATGGACTACCAATTTAATAAGCTAAACCCCTGAGTCTTGGGGCTTATATAATAATGGTGAACTAAGCCTATTTGTAATTATGCCTAAAAGTCACCACCAGAGAACTTTGTAGCTCAGATGTGTCTTCTCTCTGTAAGCCAACTCTTCAGGTGAACTTACTGCCCTTCCCCCTTAAGAAATGACTCCCCGGGGGTGTAAATCTCCCTGACAACGTGGGACATGACTCCCAGGAATGAGCCTGACCCTGGCATTGTGAGATTGTGAAAGCCTTCTTGACCAAAAGGAAGAAGAGAAATGAAACAAAGTGTCAGTGGCTGAGAGATTTATGAGAGTCAAAAGGTCATTCTGGATGTTATTTCTTATCCATTATATGGATTTTTAGTTTTTAGTGGATTAGAATAACTAAAAGGAAATATCTGAAACTGTTGAACTGCAATCCAATACCCTTGATTCTTGAAGATGATTGTATAACTGTTTAACTTTTGCAGTGTGACCGTGTGGTTGTGAAAACCTTGTGACTGACATTCCCTTTATCCAGTGTATGGACAGATGAGTAAGAAAATGAAGACTAAAAAATAAATAAATAATAGGGGGAATAAGGGGTATGGGATGTTTTGGATATTCTTTTTTATTTTTATTCTTATTTTTGTTTTTTTGGAGTAATGAAAATGTTCAAAAATTGTGATGAATGTACAACTATATGATGATACTATAAACCACTGATTGTATACTTTGGATGATTATATGGTTTGTGAATATATTTCACTAAAATTGTATTTAAAAATTAAAATAAATTTTAAAAAGTCAAAAAAAAAATTCAGATGAATATGTCACTCTGGAAGCCCAGGGAAAGTGTAATCAGTAGTCCCAAATTCTACTCAAGGATCCGAAGAAAAGGATTGAAAGTGTCCACCGGATAAAATTGAACATTACTTATTGGTGACTTTAGGTTAAGAGCAGTTCTTGAGAAGTAGCAGGCCAAGTATATTGGTTTGGAGGTAAGGGGAGTAGGGGCTCAGTAAGAGTATGCACCATTTTGTTTAGGTGAGAAAGACATGGCAGTATTTAGAGGAATTAGTGGCGTCAATGTGTGCGACTTTTATAAAATCAAAAAGCACGTATAGATGTAGAAGATCTCTGAGATACTGGGAATGAAATAAATAAATAATAAAAGGGAATGGTGTTATGCCTGACATAAGAGAAGAAATACTTCTTCCATTGTATCTGGAAAATCCTTTCTACCACTTCTCCTACCTCTTTCTCTATTTTTTTTTTCTTTAAAAGGCTTGATTTAAATGTACCCTTACTCTTAGTAATTCTGATGCTTGTTTTCTCATATTCTCTTCTGTAAAAGATAATAATCTTTCTTCTTTCTTCTCATTGTATAGTTTCATCTTTTAAGAAATTTATATTCTAATAGAGTATCTTTTTGTATGAACTTGTTTTCTGTAGGAGTGTGAGCTCTTTGAGGGCCAAGACAAACATTCATCTTTTTTTATCCCCTTGCTGTTAATAGATATCCAGTGCAGTGAACTGATTGGATTATTAGGAGTAAGGAAGAGGGGGCAGTTATTTTAGATAATCCCCCTGATTTTTACTTGTGAAATATGGTGAATAGTGATATCATTTGTGGTAGGCAGAAAATGGACCCCCAAGGAGGTTTATGACCTTATTCCAGAAACCTGTGAATTTGTTAGGTTATGTTGCAAAGTGAAATAGAGGTTGCACATGGAATTAGGGTTACTAATCAGCTGGTGTGAAAATAAGATTGTTTTAGATTTGGGACCTAATATAATTACTTAAAAGATTTTTCATAGAAACTGTAACATTAAGATAAAGTGACTTTTTTTTTATTAATTAAAGAAAAAAAATTAACACAACATTTAGAAATCATTCCATTCTACATATGCAATCAGTAATTCTTAACATCATCACATAGATGCATGATCATCATTTCTTAGTACATTTGCATGGATTTAGGAAAACAACTAGCAAAACAACAGAAAAAGATATAGAATGTTAATATAGAGAAAAAAATAAAAATAATAATAACAATAAAAAAAGAAAAGGGAAAAGAAAAAAAAGACAAACAAACAGACAGACAAAAAAAAAACCTATACCTCAGATGCAGCTTCATTCAGTGTTTTAACATGATTACTTTACAATTAGGTATTATTGTGCTGTCCATTTTTGAGTTTTTGTATCTAGTCCTGTTGCACAGTCTGTATCCCTTCAGCTCCAATTACCCATTATCTTACCCTGTTTCTAACTCCTGCTGGACTCTGTTACCAATGACATATTCCAAGTTTATTCTCGAATGTCGGTTCACATCAGTGGGACCATACAGTATTTGTCCTTTAGTTTTTGGCTAGACTCACTCAGCATAATGTTCTCTAGGTCCATCCATGTTATTACATGCTTCATAAGTTTATTCTGTCTTAAAGCTGCATAATATTCCATCGTATGTATATACCACAGTTTGTTTAGCCACTCGTCTGTTGATGGACATTTTGGCTGTTTCCATCTCTTTGCAATTGTAAATAATGTTGCTATAAACATTGGTGTGCAAATGTCCATTTGTGTCTTTGCCCTTAAGTCCTCTGAGTAGATACCTAGCAAAGGTATTGCTGGGTCGTATGGCAATTCTATATTCAGCTTTTTGAGGAACCGCCAAACTGCCTTTCACAGTGGTTGCACCATTTGACATTCCCACCAACAGTGGCTAAGTGTGCCTCTTTCTCCACATCCTCTCCAGCACTTGTCATTTTCTGTTTTGTTGATCATGGCCATTCTGGTGGGTGTGAGATGATATCTCATTGTGGTTTTGATTTGCATTTCTCTAATGGCCAGGGACATTGAGCATCTCTGCATGTGCCTTTTGGCCATTTGTATTTCCTCTTCTGAGAGGTGTCTGTTCAAGTCTTTTTCCCATTTTGTAATTGGGTTGGCTGTCTTTTTGTTGTTGAGTTGAACAATCTCTTTATAAATTCTGGATACTAGACCTTTATCTGATATGTCATTTCCAAATATTATCTCCCATTGTGTAGGCTGTCTTTCTACTTTCTTGATGAAGTTCTTAGATGCACAAAAGTGTTTAATTTTGAGGAACTCCCATTTATTTATTTCTTTCTTCAGTGCTCTTGCTTTAGGTTTAAGGTCCATAAAACCGCCTCCAATTGTAAGTTTCATAAGATATCTCCCTATATTTTCCTCTAACTGTTTTATGGTTTTAGACCTAAAGTTTAGATCTTTGATCCATTTTGAGTTAACTTTTGTATAGGGTGTGAGATACTGGTTCTCTTTCATTCTTTTGCATATGGATATCCAGTTCTCTAGGCACCATTTATTGAAGAGACTGTTCTGTCCCAGGTGAATTGGCTTGACTGCCTTATCAAAGATCAAATGTCCATAGATGAGAGGGTCCATATCTGAGCACTCTATTTGATTCCATTGGTCGATATATCTATCTTTATGCCAGTACCATGCTGTTTTGACCACTGTGGCTTCATAATATGCCTTAAAGTCCGGCAGCGTGAGACCTCCAGCTTCGTTTTTTTTCCTCAAGATACTTTTAGCAATTCGGGGCACCCTGCCCTTCCAGATAAATTTGCTTATTGGTTTTTCTATTTCTGAAAAATAAGTTGTTGGGATTTTGATTGGTATTGCATTGAATCTGTAAATCAATTTAGGTAGAATTGACATCTTAACTACATTTAGTCTTCCAATCCATGAACACGGTATGCCCTTCCATCTATTTAGGTCTTCTGTGATTTCTTTTAACAGTTTTTTGTAGTTTTCTTTATATAGGTTTTGTATCTCTTTAGTTAAATTTATTCCTAGGTATTTTATTCTTTTAGTTGCAATTGTAAATGGGATTCGTTTCTTGATTTCCCCCTCAGCTTGTTCATTGCTAGTGTATAGAAATGCTACAAATTTTTGAATGTTGATCTTGTAACCTGCTACTTTGCTGTACTCATTTATTAGCTCTAGTAGTTTTGTTGTGGATTTTTCCGGGTTTTCAACGTAAAATATCATGTCGTCTGCAAACAGGGATAGTTTTACTTCTTCCTTTCCAATTTTGATGCCTTGTATTTCTTTTTCTTGTCTAATTGCTCTGGCTAGAATCTCCAACACGATGTTGAATAATAGTGGTGATAGTGGACTTCCTTGTCTTGTTCCTGATCTTAGGGGGAAAGTTTTCAATTTTTCCCCATTGAGGATGATATTAGCTGTGGGTTTTTCATGTATTCCCTCTGTCATTTTAAGGAAGTTCCCTTGTATTCCTATCTTTTGAAGTGTTTTCAACAGGAAAGGATGTTGAATCTTGTCAAATGCCTTCTCTGCATCAATTGAGATGATGATGTGATTTTTCTGCTTTGATTTGTTGATATGGTGTATTACATTAATTGATTTTCTTATGTTGAACCATCCTTGCATACCTGGGATGAATCCTACTTGGTCATGATGTATAATTCTTTTAATGTGTTGCTGGATTCGATTTACTAGATGTTTGTTGAGGATTTTTGCATCTATATTCATTAGAGAGATTGGTCTGTAGTTTTCTTTTTTTGTAATATCTTTGCCTGGTTTTGGTATGAGGGTGATGTTGGCTTCATAGAATGAATTAGGTAGCTTTCCCTACACTTCAATTTTTTTGAAGAGTTTGAGGAGAGTTGGTACTAATTCTTTCTGGAATGTTTGATAGAATTCACATGTGAAGCCGTCTGATCCTGGACTTTTCTTTTTAGGAAGCTTTTGAATGACTGATTCAATTTCTTTACTTGTGATTGGTTTGTTGAGGTCATCTATTTCTTCTTGAGTCAAAGTTGGCTGTTCATGTCTTTCCAGGAACCCGTCCATTTCATCTAAATTGTTGTATTTATTAGCGTAAAGTTGTTCATAGTATCCTGTTATTACTTCCTTTATTTCTGTGAGGTCAGTAGTTATGTCTCCTCTTCCATTTCTGATCTTATTTATTTGCATCCTTTCTCTTCTTCTTTTTGTCAATCTTGCTGAGGGCCCATCAATCTTATTGATTTTCTCATAGAACAAACTTCTGGTCTTATTGATTTTCTCTATTGTTTTCATGTTTTCAATTTCATTTATTTCTGCTCTAATCTTTGTTATTTCTTTCCTTTTGCTTGCTTTGGGGTTAGTTTGCTGTTCATTCTCCAGTTCTTCCAAGTGGACAGTTAATTCCTGCATTTTTGCCTTTTCTTCTTTTCTGATATAGGCATTTAGGGCAATAAATTTCCCTCTTAGCACTGCCTTTGCTGTGTCCCATAGGTTTTGATATGTTGTGTTTTCGTTTTCATTCGCCTCGAGATATTTACTAATTTCTCTTGCAATTTCTTCCTTGACCCACTCGTTGTTTAAGAGTGTGTTGTTGAGCCTCCATGTATTTGTGAATTTTCTGGCACTCCGCCTATTATTGATTTCCAACTTCATTCCTTTATGATCCGAGAAAGTGTTGTGTATGATTTCAATCTTTTTAAATTTGTTAAGACTTGCTTTGTGACCCAGCATATGGTGTATCTTTGAGAATGATCCATGAGCACTTGAGAAAAAAGTGTATCCTGCTGTTGTGGGATGTAATGTCCTATAAATGTCTGTTAAGTATAGCTCATTTATAGTAATATTCAAATTCTCTATTTCTTTATTGATCCTCCGTGTAGATGTTCTGTCCATTGATGAGAGTGGTGAATTGAAGTCTCCAACTATTATGGTATATGTGTCTATTTCCCTTTTCAGTGTTTGCAGTGTATTCCTCACGTATTTTGGGGCATTCTGGGTCGGTGCATAAATATTTATGATTGTTATGTCATCTTGTTTAATTGTTCCTTTTATTAGTAGATAGTGTCCTTCTGTGTCTCTTTTCACTGTTTTACATTTGAAGTCTAATTTGTTCGATATTAGTATAGCTACTCCTGCTCTTTTCTTGTTGTTATTTGCATGAAATATCTTTTCCCAACCTTTCACTTTCAACCTATGTTTTTCTTTGGGTCTAAGATGTGTTTCCTGTAGACAGCATATAGAAGGATCCTGTTTTTTAATCCATTCTGCCAGTCTATGTCTTTTGATTGGGGAATTCAGTTCATTAACATTTAGTGTTATTACTGTTTGGATAATATTTTCCTCTAACATTTTGCCTTTTGTATTATATATATCATATCTGATTTTCCTTCTTTCTACACTCTTCTCCATACCTCTCTCTTCTGTCTTTTCGTATCTGACTCTAGTGCTCCCTTTAGTATTTCTTGCAGAGCTGGTCTCTTGGTCACAAATTCTCTCAGTGACTTTTTGTCTGAAAATATTTTAATTTTCCCTCATTTTTGAAGGACAATTTTGCTTGATATAGATGTCTTGGTTGGCAGTTTTTCTCTTTTGGTAATTTAAATATATCATCCCACTGTCTTCTAGCTTCCATGGTTTCTGCTGAGAAATCTACACATAGTCTTATTGGGTTTCCCTTGTATGTGATGGATTGTTTTTGTCTTGCTGCTTTCAAGATCCTCTCTTTCTCTTTGACCTCTGACATTCTAACTAGTAAGTGTCTTGGAGAACGCCTATTTGGGTCTATTCTCTTTGGGGTGCGCTAAACTTCTTGGATCTTTAATTTTAGGTCTTTCATAAGAGTTGGGAAATTTTCAGTGATAATTTCTTCAATTAGTTTTTCTCCTCCTTTTCCCGTCTCTTCTCCTTCTGGGACACCCACAACACGTATATTTGTGCAGTTCATATTATCCTTGAGTTCCCTGATACCCTGTTCAAATTTTTCCATTCTTTTCCCTATAGTTTCTGTTTCTTTTTTGAATTCAGATGTTCCATCCTCCAATTCACTAATTCTAGCTTCTGTCTCTTTAAATCTATCATTGTAGGTATCCATTGTTTTTTCCATCTTTTCTACTTTGTCCTTCACTCCCATAAGTTCTGTGATTTGTTTTTTCAGTTTTTCTGTTTCTTCTTTTTGTTCAGCCCATGTCTTCTTCATGTCCTCCCTCAATTTATTGATTTGGTTTTTGAAGAGGTTTTCCATTTCTGTTTGTATATTCAGCATTAGTTGTCTCAGCTCCTGTATCTCATTTGAGCTATTGGTTTGTTCCTTTGACTGGGCCATATCTTCAATTTTCCGAGCGTGATCCGTTATCTTCTGCTGGTGTCTGGGAATTTAATCAGATTTCCCTGGGTGTGGGACCCAGCAGGTTGAAATATTTTTCTGTGAAATTTCTGGGCCCTGTTTTTCTTATCCTGCCCAGTAGGTGGCGCTCGTGGCACTCGTCTGTCTGCGGGTCCCACCAGTAAAAGATGCTGTGGCTGCTTTAACTTTGGGAAACTCTCGCTGTATGGGAGGGTCCCCAGCCGAAGTGGCTTGGGGGAGTTCCAGTCCGAATCTCCCAGCCGGCCCGGGAATCCGCACGTGGGGAAAGTCGCTGGCCTCCGCGGCTTGGGTGAGCACCTGTCCAAATTTCCCAGCCGGCCCGGGGCGCCAAGCGTGGTGGGGGGGTGCCAGCCTCCGCAGCTTTGGGGAACACCTGTCCAAATTTCTCAGCCGGCCCGGGGCGCCAAGCGTGGCGGGGGGGCACCGGCCGCTGCGGCTTGGGGAAGTGCCTATCCACCGTTCCCAGCCGGACCGGGAAGCCACGTATTTGGAAAGGACCCCGGTCACCGGTCTCTGCGGCTTGGGGGATCTCCAATCCAGTTCTCCCAGCTGGTCCGGGGGGCCACGCGTGGGGGGGGGGGGGCGCCAGCTGCTGTGGCTTGAGGGGATCGCCTGTCCATTCTCCAGCCGGCCCGGGAAGGAGGGAGGGAGGGACTCCGTCTGCCTGCCGCCCCGGCCCGGGGAAGCGCGCGCCCCTCGGTAATCTCACCGCAGCGGGTTCTCCCAGCCAGTCAGCCATTCCAGAATGGGGTACGCTGTCTTCTTGGTCTCTGTCGTCAAGATAAAGTGACTTTTTAAAGAAATACTTAAAAAAGTTTTTTTAAAAGTGTTTCTTCATATACTTCATATTTAGCAGAATGGTCCATTCTGCTAAATAAGTGTTTTCTGTAATTCAGTATAATGTAAAGGTATATTCTGGTTGTTCCAGAATATGTGTACTGAGTATTTCTAGCAGAGAGGCATTTTTTTTTCCTTGACTTTATTAATAGAGGCAAAATTAAACTAAATTGTACATATTTAAAATACTCAAAATGATCTTTTTTGACCTATGTATACACATAACAGTATCATCACTGTAAGGCTGATGTTAACTATATTGTCTCAGAATTTCTATTTCCTTTGATATCCATTTCTCCTTCTAGCTTCTTCCCCAGGTAACCACTGATTTGCTTTCTGTTACTGTACGCAACGTTGTATTTTCTTAAATTTCATTTAAACGGATTGTGAAGCAAGACCTTTTTCTTTCATTTAGCATAACTATTTTTAGATTGATCAATATTTTTAAATATAGTAATAGATCTTTTTATTGCTGAGCTTTTTAGAGTTTATATTGTTGTTGTTGTTTTTATTTTTTTTTTTATTGCTGTTCCACTAAATAGATATAACACAATTTTTTCCTCCATCCATCTGTTGATGGACATTTGGTTTATTCCAGGGTTTAGCTGTTAAAAATAAAGCTGCTGTAGATATTCATTTACAAGTCTTTATATAGAGCCCCCCCCCTTTTTTTTCTTATGGGTGAATACCTGGCAGCGAAATGGTTGGGTCATATGTAAATGGGATGTTTAGTTTATATAGGAATCTGCCAAACTGTACTCCAAAGTGATTGAACCATTTTGCATTCCCAACAGCAGTATAGGAGAGTTCTAGGTACTCTTCCTTCTTGGCAACACTTTGTTCAGTTAGGGCTTTGTTCCTTTATTTGTTTTTATCGTGATAAGGGAGGAGACATGGTATTCAATTGTGGTTTAGATTTGCATTTCTGTAAGGGCTGCCCAGGGCTAATGATTTTGAGCAGCTATTTATGTACTTCATGGCTATTCAGATATCTGGGTTTTTTTTAGTGTTTCTTCATATACTTTGTTCATTTTCTTATTTATTTTTACTATTGAGTTTTAAGAATTCTTTATAAATTATGGATAAAAGTCCTTTGTCTGATATAGGTGTTGTAATTTTCTCAATTCTTGAACTTCTCTTTTCATTAATTGTGTATTTCAAAGAACAAAAGTTTTAATTTTAATAATGTCCATTTTATTTATTTTGTTTTATGATTTGTACTTTTTGTGCTACATCTAAGAAACCTTTGTGGAGATGTGTAACCTGAAGGTTGCAAAGATTTTCACTTGTGTTTTCTTTTAGAATTTTTATACTTTTAGCTTTTGTATTTAATCTGTAATACATTTAGAGTTAATATTTGCAGATAATGTAAGAGGTGGTGTAAATTTTTTCTATATGGACATCTTGTTGATACAACACTATTTGTTAAAGATTTTCCTTCCCTTTCCCCTTTGAATTGCTTTGGCCACTTTGTCAAACCATTTGACCATAGGTAGGGTTCTGTTTATGTATTTCTATTCTGTTCCATTAATTTGTATATTTATCATATATATATATATATCAATTTATTTTAGTTGCTATAGCTTTATGGTAAGTCTTTTAGTATCAGGTGGGTTAAGTCCTCCAACATTGTTCTTCTGTTTTTACACATTTTTTGCTATACTAGGTCCTTTGCATTTCCATATATATTTTAGAATTGACTTGTCAGTTTCTACAAAAAATAAAAGAGGCAGAATTTTGAAAGCAAGCCCTGTAATAGCTTCATTAATCTTTTTGAAAGCCGTAGGATAAAGTAGTAGGGAGGCTGAGAATTATGGCATGTGAACTTTTTCTTGTTGCTGTTATTGTTCTTAATAACTCTACCTTCAGGAGCAAGTATTACCACAAATGTGCCACAATGGATGGAGTAGGTTCTACGACCATTTTACAGCAATACCTTTGTTGACCTTGGTTGCATATGTTATATGTTGCAATATTGATTGTTAATCACATACTTTCTCAATCAAAGCAAAAAAAGTGCTTTCAAAGAATATCAGGAAATGTAAAATGACTGCAGTTCAAGATTTATCATTGACATGACAGGATAATTCCTTTGCTATTTTTTTGATGTTCCTGATAAACTTTTTCTTAGATCTACAGAAGGTTTTATTGAATACTTTAAAATATTGTCCAAAATCCACTCAAAGCCCAAAATTATTTAATAAATAAACTACTTTAGTTGTATACTTACTTAATGGGAAGGTATACTACCTATCTAATTTAAAAGCAGTAATGTCTATTTAAGATAATACTTTTTCTTAGGAATGTGCATTTTGCTAATCAAACAGCATTTGCTAATAATTAAGCAGCATTCAAACCAGCTCCAAACAACCTAAACACATAGTTGCGACAATCAACTATAAACCGGTAATCATTTAATTTGATTATTAAGCTATATATGTGACCATAGTATATTGTTGAATAGGATTCTGAGTGATGAAGAAGTATACACTTCCAGAGATCTCCAAAACTGAAATACTAGTTTAAAAACAGTGATTTGGGGCGGGCCACGGTGGCTCAGCAGGCAGAGTTCTGAGACCCGGATTCAATTTCCAGTGCCTGCCTATGTAAAAAAGAACAATGATTGTCCCAACTTTTGCTCTTGAATTAAAAATTTTATTTGAAATTACTTATTTAAATCACATCCCAGCCATCTTGATTTTTTTTAAATAATAAAGTACATGGCTTTACTTCTACTCCTATTTAATTCTCTCTCATATTTCTTCATCCCAATTTTATTCTTTTAGTGTATAAAAGTTAACAAGGAGGGCAGGCCACAGTGGCTCAGCAGGCAGGGTTCTTGCCCACCACGCGGGAGACCCAGGTTTAATTTCCGGTGCCTGCCCGTGCAAAAAAAAAAAGTTAACAAGGAACTATATTCTGTTAGAAGAAATAATATATAAATAGCTAAAAGCCAGATAGAAAAAAGATTATCTAAGTAAACTGTACAGATTTTCATAGAAGAGAATAATTAATTCTGACCTGGAAGTGGGGTGGAGTTACAGAACTAAGTAAGTTACACATCCCTACTTGGAGTAATTTCATTCCATTTGTTTTTTATTTATTTGATTTATATCTGTAAAGAGAATGGTTATAATTCTGTTCATTGTCTTATTTTCCACTACTTGCTATTGCTCTTAATTTTTCAAATAAGGAGGAAAACAATAACAACAACAACAAAATGAGAAATACGAACATGATTTGCCCACATTGCCAACTGCAATGCAGAGTCATGGTTGCCAACAAACCACTAGTAATTATTCTTGGTGAATTATCTCTTAATGAAGCTGTCTTAATTTTTTTTAATGTTTTCTAAAATTAGTTCCTCTTCATTTCCAAATTCTGTCCACAAAATAACAGGAAGCAAGTCATTTCCTTGCTTAAAATTTTACCATAGTACAGAAGCATCTTTTTATATTTGGCTCTTTCTAAGAGCCAATAGTGTGACTTTTAATAAACCAAAATAGTAACAGTGATTGTTGCTGACTGGTAGGATTTGGGTTATTTTCACTGTTTCTTTGTATCAGATTAAACCATATGAAACTACCAATATATGGTTTAACCTAAATTTACTAAACGGAATGCATTATTGTAATAACAGGATGTCACTGATAAGTCAGATTCCAAGCCCAGGACTTCAGCGTTCTAGGTTTTCTTCTCTGTGATTCCCCTGGTTCTGTCCATTTTCATGTGTTGGCTTCAGTTTTTAGGCTTATAATAAGATGGCTCCAGCTATTCTTCTAATCACACCCAGAATGGTAACTTTCATTAGAATTTAGGGACTAGCTCTCCTGTGTGTCTTTCTTAAGAATGAGCAAAGTTTGCCTAGAAGCCTTCTAACAGATTCCTCTTTTCATATGATTGGCCAGGATTAAGTCATATGAGCATTCCTAAACCAAACCCTGAGAAGGAAAATGGAACTACCATGATAAGCTCAGAACTCATGGAGGTGAAGTAAATATTGAGGAGTTAATCATCATTACCACTATTTCTAGTAATTTCCACATTGAGGTTAATACAGTCAAATGGGAAAATTTACGGGTATATGGGAAAAAATAATTTGAGCAGCCTTGTTAATGTAAGTTTTCCAGAATATGCCATTGATATCCTAATTTTGTACATTAGAGGAGTTTTGTTGTTTAGTTACTGAAACATTTTTTGCAAAGAAACCATGAAACTGAAAAACAAATTTCAGTTCTTTAATTGTTACCCTCTCTGACAGAAAAACTGATGAGGAATCTGAGCAGTGTATGCTGAGTAAAACTAATTTTCATTTGTCTCAAAGAAAAATGTTGGAGACAAAAACTTATAACCAGTCTCAAAAATGCAAGTTTCAAACAATGCTTTTTAAAACAAAACAACTAATGGGAACAACGCCTTCTTCCTATTGTGTTTGATACCTACTGAACAGTAAAATTATCATCATCATTGTACTAATGTGCACTAGAGGACATTTTGACAATCTTTGGAGCAATTTCTAAAAGCAGGTACTCCTGTTGCTTCAAGGCTGTTCTGGTAATTTTTGCCAAGTATGTTTTAAGAATACCTAAATTTGCTTTTGGCTACTTCTGTTTCACTTCACTGAATTTAATATTGTATCTGTTTATTGCATTTTTGTTCAATGTTTCTTTGTCCAAGATATTTTCTGATACCAGCATATCAGAATCAGAAGGCAAATTTGACATGTGCTCAAACAGAAACCCTCATTACAAAGATCTTATTCAGATATTCAGATAGTTATGTATTTGAACATAGTTCTGATTTCGAAAACATTGCTTTCAGTGTTGAGCATAACATATTATCAGAATAAATACTAAGGTTATCCGATGCAGTAGAATATAGGAATGTGCTAAAGTATTAATGTTTATTTTAGAAATCAATTCATGTTTTATGATACCCAGTAATGCATTATTAGAATAGTCTATGTTTTATCTATCCACCTAAAGAAGGCTATGTTGTATTAGTCATTACATTACTTAAGTAACAAAAGACTTTTGTTAAGTCTACCTAAAGGAGACTAATGTTGTATTAGTCATTACTTAAGTAACAAAAGTCGAACTTCATCTAGGTTTTTTTATGTTATTTTTCTATGGACATTGAGCTTTAAAGAAAATTTGCCTTCCTCTGTTAATAACTAGATATTACAATCTGTTTAAGGGGTAAGCACTTGAATCATGCATATTATTTTAGCAAATGCAATGTAAAATAAAATTCAGTTTGGTATGCTTTTTTCTCATTTCAGTGCACAGGAGAGCCACACTGTCTAATTTGATAGCCACTAACCATATATGGCTCTTGAGCTTTTGAAACGTGGCTAGTATGATTAAGAAACTGAATTTTAAATGTCATTTAATTTTAACTAATTGAAATTTTAATTTACATTGCCATGTGCAGCTATTATGTTGGACAGATCTGAGTAAAGCATAGCTCTAGCGTAAAAGTGTTTGATTGGTCTGGCTTAAACTAATTCTATTGCATGTAAACTCCTATAGAACAGGTGAATTACAAGTTTCTGTTCTTACAGCAGTTGGTTTAGGTTATATACTCTCTTGTGATTATTTGGACTGCAGACTTTCTGAGGTATACAGTGGGATGAATGGACATGGGAGGCAGAATGTACCAGGCGTGTGGCTGCTTTACATGAATGGAATTGCTGGCACCACAGTGACCAGGATCTCAAGTTTATGAATGGGAAAAGGCTTAAACATAATTATTAAAGCATTAACCTTTCCCAAAGCTCTTTCAGATTGTGTTCATTCTGTAAAATCCAGAGTCATTGTATCGTCTTTTAAAAGGCCTGAAAAGAAATCTCTGAGAATTTGCTTTTTTGCATATTTATTTAAATGGAAAAAAACAACAACAGTAATAGTACTCTTTGCAGCTCTAGGGCATTTTTTTCATTCAGACTTAATTTAGATTTATAGTCATTGTGATATTTGAAGTTTTTCTAAACTAGTTTTTAAGCTCTCCTCAGATAATGTCCTACTTTTATTATGTCATTGTATGATGTGTAGAGACAGCATATTCTTGAAGCTTAGAAAATACTCTAAATGGAGGTTTCCATTAAATTTATTAATAAGGCATAATTTGCTTTACACAAAATCATGGTGATATTTTTTGGAATGTTTTTTTTAATGCCAAGTAATGGGAGATCCTGTATTACAGAATCGTGAGTTTATTTTTCTCCCATATTGAAGAGTTTGCAGCGTTTGTTTGCTCCTGTCATGGACTTAATGGGTTCTTTGAGGACAACATCTATTCTAGAACTTTACCTCATGTTTGTCTATTCTTGATCATATGGCTGTTGAGAGTTCAGCCATCACTTCTGTGTTCCAAGGCAACAAAAGGTTGGGAGACAAAAACTCACACCAGCTACATCTGCATCTTTCTTTTATCAGGAAAGAAAAATGTCAGAACTGGCCACTTCCTCACAACAAACTTTTATTCCCCTGACCCCAACCCAACTACCCCCCCAAAAAATATTTTTTTTTTTAGCAAATGAAAAGAATAAAGAAATATTGACTATTCAGAATATTTTTTTTGATTAATTAACGGAAAAAAAGAAATTAACCCAACATTTAGAAATCATACCATTCTACATATGCAATCAGTAATTCTTAACATCATCACATAGATGCATGATCATCGTTTCTTAGTACATTTGCATTGGTTTAGAAGAACTAGCAACACAACCGAAAAAGATATAGAATGTTAATATAGAGAAAAAAATAAAAGTAATAATAGGAAAAAAAAAAAAAACCTATACCTCAGATGCAGCTTCATTCAGTGTTTTAACATGATTACTTTACAATTAGGTATTACTGTGCTGTCCATTTTCGAGTTTTTGTATCTAGTCCTGTTGCACAGTCTGTATCCCTTCAGCTCCAATTACCCATTATCTTACCCTGTTTCTAACTCCTGCTGGACTCTGTTACCAGTGACATATTCCAAGTTTATTCTCGAATGTCGGTTCATATCAGTGGGACCATACAGTATTTGTCCTTTAGTTTTTGGCTAGACTCACTCAGCATAATGTTCTCTAGGTCCATCCATGTTATTACATGCTTCATAAGTTTATTCTGTCTTAAAGCTGCATAATATTCCATCGTATGTATATACCACAGTTTGTTTAGCCACTCGTCTGTTGATGGACATTTTGGCTGTTTCCATCTCTTTGCAATTGTAAATAACGCTGCTATAAACATTGGTGTGCAAATGTCCGTTTGAGTTTTTGCCCTTAATTCCTTTGAGTAGATTCCCATAATGGTATTGCTGGGTCGTATGGCAATTCTATATTCAGCTTTTTGAGGAACCGCCAAACTGCCTTCCACAGTGGTTGCACCATTTGACATTCCCACCAACAGTGGATAAGTGTGCCTCTTTCTCCACATCCTCTCCAGCACTTGTCATTTTCTGTTTTGTTGATCATGGCCATTCTGGTGGGTGTGAGATGATATCTCATTGTGGTTTTGTTTTGCATTTCTCTAATGGCCAGGGACATTGAGCATCTCTGCATGTGCCTTTTGGCCATTTGTATTTCCTCTTCTGAGAGGTGTCTGTTCAAGTCTTTTTCCCATTTTGTAATTGGGTTGGCTGTCTTTTTGTTGTTGAGTTGGACAATCTCTTTATAAATTCTGGATACTAGACCTTTATCTGATATGTCATTTCCAAATATTGTCTCCCATTGTGTAGGCTGTCTTTCTACTTTCTTGATGAAGTTCTTTGATGCACAAAAGTGTTTAATTTTGAGGAACTCCCATTTATTTATTTCCTTCTTCAGTGCTCTTGCTTTAGGTTTAAGGTCCATAAAACCGCCTCCAATTGTAAGTTTCATAAGATATCTCCCTACATTTTCCTCTAACTGTTTTATGGTCTTAGACCTAATGTTTAGATCTTTGATCCATTTTGAGTTAACTTTTGTATAGGGTGTGAGATATGGGTCTTCTTTCATTCTTTTGCATATGGATATCCAGTTCTCTAGGCACCATTTATTGAAGAGACTGTTCTGTCCCAGGTGAGTTGGCTTGACTGCCTTATCAAAGATCAAATGTCCATAGATGAGAGGGTCTATATCTGAGCACTCTATTCGATTCCATTGGTCGATACATCTATCTTTATGCCAATACCATGCTGTTTTGACCACTGTGGCTTCATAATATGCCTTAATGTCCGGCAGTGTGAGACCTCCAGCTTCGTTTTTTTTCCTCAAGATGTTTTTAGCAATTCAGGGCACGCTGCCCTTCCAGATAAATTTGCTTATTGGTTTTTCTATTTCTGAAAAATAAGTTGTTGGGATTTTGATTGGTATTGCATTGAATCTGTAAATCAATTTAGGTAGGATTGACTTCTTAACTACATTTAGTCTTCCAATCCATGAGCACGGTATGCCCTTCCATCTATTTAGGTCTTCTGTGATTTCTTTTAACAGTTTTTTGTAGTTTTCTTTATATAGGTTTTTTGTCTCTTTAGTTAAATTTATTCCTAGGTATTTCATTCTTTTAGTTGCAATTGTAAATGGAATTCATTTCTTGATTTCCCCCTCAGCTTGTTCATTGCTAGTGTATAGAAATGCTGCAAATTTTTGAATGTTGATCTTGTAACCTGCTACTTTGCTGTACTCATTTATTAGCTCTAGTAGCTTTGTTGTGGATTTTTCCAGGTTTTCGACGTATAGTATCATATCGTCTGCAAACAGTGATAGTTTTACTTCTTCCTTTCCAATTTTGATGCCTTGTATTTCTTTTTCTTGACTGATTGCTCTGGCTAGAACCTCCAACACAATGTTGAATAATAGTGGTGATAGTGGACTTCCTTGTCTTGTTCCTGATCTTAGGGGGAAAGTTTTCAATTTTTCCCCATTGAGGATGATATTAGCTGTGGGTTTTTCATATATTCCCTCTATCATTTTAAGGAAGTTCCCTTGTATTCCTATCTTTTGAAGTGTTTTCAACAGGAAAGGATGTTGAATCTTGTCAAATGCCTTCTCTGCATCAATTGAGATGATCATGTGATTTTTCTGCTTTGATTTGTTGATATGGTATATTACATTAATTGATTTTCTTATGTTGAACCATCCTTGCATACCTGGGATGAATCCTACTTGGTCATGAAGTATAATTCTTTTAATGTGTTGTTGGATATGATTTGCTAGAATTTTGTTGAGGATTTTTGCATCTATATTCATTAGAGAGATTGGCCTGTAGTTTTCCTTTTTTGTAATATCTTTACCTGGTTTTGGCATGAGGGTGATGTTGGCTTAATAGAATGAATTAGGTAGTTTTCCCTACACTTCAATTTTTTTGAAGAGTTTGAGGAGAGTTGGTACTAATTCTTTCTGGAATGTTTGATAGAATTCACATGTGAAGCCGTCTGATCCTGGACTTTTCTTTTTAGGAAGCTTTTGAATGACTGATTCAATTTCTTTACTTGTGATTGGTTTGTTGAGGTCATCTATTTCTTCTTGAGTCAAAGTTGGTTGTTCATGTCTTTCCAGGAACCCGTCCATTTCATCTAAATTGTTGTATTTATTAGCGTAAAGTTGTTCATAGTATCCTGTTATTACCTCCTTTATTTCTGTGAGGTCAGTAGTTATGTCTCCTCTTCCATTTCTGATCTTATTTATTTGCATCCTTTCTCTTCTTCTTTTTGTCAATCTTGCTGAGGGCCCATCAATCTTATTGATTTTCTCATAGAACAAACTTCTGGTCTTATTGATTTTCTCTATTGTTTTCATGCTTTCAATTTCATTTATTTCTGCTTAATCTTTGTTTTTTCTTTCCTTTTGCTTGCTTTGGGATTAGTTTGCTGTTCTTTCTCCAGTTCTTCCAAGTGGACAGTTAATTCCAGCATTTTTGCCTTTTCTTCTTTTCTGATATAGGCATTTAGGGCAATAAATTTCCTTCTTAGCACTGCCTTTGCTGCATCCCATAAGTTTTGATATGTTGTGTTTTCATTTTCATTCACCTCGAGGTATTTACTAATTTCTCTTGCAATTTCTTCTTTGACCCACTCGTTGTTTAAGAGTGTGTTGTTGAGCCTCCACGTATTTGTGAATTTTCTGGCACTCCGCCTGTTATTGATTTCCAACTTCATTCCTTTATGATCCGAGAAAGTGTTGTGTATGATTTCAATCTTTTTAAATTTGTTAAGACTTGCTTTGTGACCCAGCATATGGTCTATCTTTGAGAATGATCCATGAGCACTTGAGAAAAAGGTGTATCCTGCTGTTGTGGGATGTAATGTCCTATAAATGTCTGTTAAGTCTAGCTCATTTATAGTAATATTCAGATTCTCTATTTCTTTATTGATCCCCTGTCTAGATTTTCTGTCCATTGATGAGAATGGTGAATTGAAGTCTCCAACTATTATGGTATATGAGTCTATTTCCCTTTTCAGTGTTTGCAGTGTATTCCTCACGTATTTTGGGGCATTCTGGTTCGGTGCATAAATATTTATGATTCTTATCTCTTCTTGTTTAATTGTTCCTTTTATTAGTAGATAGTGTCCTTCTGTGTCTCTTTTCACTGTTTTACATTTGAAGTCTAATTTGTTGGATATTAGTATAGCCAATCCTGCTCTTTTCTGGTTGTTATTTGCATGAAATATCTTTTCCCAACCTTTCACTTTCAACCTATGTTTATCTTTGGGTCTAAGATGTGTTTCCTGTAGACAGCATATAGAAGGATCCTGTTTTTTAATCCATTCTGCCAATCTATGTCTTTTGATTGGGGAATTCAGTCCATTAACATTTAGTGTTATTACTGTTTGGATAATATTTTCCTCTAACATTTTGCCTTTTGTATTATATATATCATATCTGATTTTCCTTCTTTCTACACTCTTCTCCATACCTCTCTCTTCTGTCTTTTTGTATCTGACTCTAGTGCTCCCTTTAGTATTTCTTGCAGAGCTGGTCTCTTGATCACAAATTCTCTCAGTGACTTTTTGTCTGAGAATGTTTTAATTTCTCCCTCATTTTTGAAAGACAATTTTGCTGGATATAGGAGTCTTGGTTGGCAGTTTTTCTCTTTTGGTAATTTAAATATATCATCCCACTGTCTTCTAGCTTCCATGGTTTCTGCTGAGAAATCTACACATAGTCTTATTGGGTTTCCCTTGTATGTGATGGATTGTTTTTCTCTTGCTGTTCTCAAGATCCTCTCTTTCTCTTTGACCTCTGACATTCTAACTAGTAAGTGTCTTGGAGAACGCCTATTTGGGTCTATTCTCTTTGGGGTGCGCTGCACTTCTTGGATCTGTAATTTTAGGTCTTTCATAAGAGTGGGGAAATTTTCAGTGATAATTTCTTCCATTAGTTTTTCTCCTCATTTTCCCTTCTCTTCTCCTTCTGGGACACCCACAACACATATATTTGTGCACTTCATATTGTCCTTGAGTTCCCTGATACCCTGTTCAAATTTTTCCATTCTTTTCCCGATAGTTTCTGTTTCTTTTTGGAATTCAGATGTTCCATCCTCCAAATCACTAATTCTATCTTCTGTCTCTTTAAATCTATCATTGTAGGTATCCGTTGTTTTTTCCATCTTTTCTACTTTATCCTTCACTTCCAAAAGTTCTGTAATTTGTTTTTTCAGTTTTCCTATTTCTTCTTTTTGTTCAGCCCATGTCTTCTTCATGTCCTCCCTCAATTTATCAATTTCGTTTTTGAAGAGGTTTTCCATTTCTGTTCGTATATTCAGCATTAGTTGTCTCAGCTCCTGTATCTCTTTTGAACTATTGGTTTGTTCCTTTGACTGGGCCATATTCTCAATCTTCTGTGCGTGGACCGTTATCTTCTGCTGGCGTCTGGGCATTTAGTCAGATTTCCCTGGGTGTCGGACCCAACAGGTTGTAAGATTTATCTGTGAAATCTCTGAGTTCTGTTTTTCTTATCCTGCCCAGTAGGTGGCGCTCGTGGCACACGTTTGTCTCACGTGTTTGGAAGGGATCCCTCCGGTCACCGTTCTCCGCGGCCTGGGGATTTCCAATCCAATTCTCCTAGTTGTTCCGGGGGGGCCGTGCGTGGTGGGGGCGTCAGCCGCCACGGCTTGAGGGGACCCTGTGGCTCCTATTATTAATGCCCCTATTGGTGTTTGGTTGGACCCAGTCCCTGCCACTGTTGGGAATTCCCTCCTCTCCCTGGAGGGGTGCCGGTTGCCTGCCGCCACGGCCTGGGGAACTCACCATCGGACCAGGAAGCCGCCTGCGGGGGAGGGGCGCCGGTTCCCGGCCACCGCGGCTTGGGTAGTCCTCTGATCCGAGACTCGTATCCGGTCCAGGAAGCCGCCCGCAAAAGAGGGGCGCCGGCCGCCGTGGCTTGGGAAACTTGCCTCTCCGAGACTCTCAGCTGGCCCGAGAAGGAGGGAGGGAGGTGCTCCGGCCACCAGCTGCCGCTGCTCGGGGAATCGCGCACCACTTGGGGATCTCACCACAGAAGAGTCTCCCAGTCAGTCTAGCCAGTCCAGACTGGGGTACGCTGTGTGTCCATTCCCTGCCATGGCCCCGGGAGCTGTTCTGCACTGTTTCTGTTCACCTAGTAGTTGCTCCGGAGGAGAAACTAAGACGTGCGTATCTTACTAAGCCGCCATCTTGGCTCCCCAGAGTATTTTTTGAAGGCTTAATTTGGCAACTGGCAGTAAGGAAATGTTTGAGTTTTCAGGTCATTGAATGAAAGCATGAATACTAAAGAACTATTATCTGTGGATAGTAATTTTGCAGAAAATTTTGCATATGTTTTATGGTAAACTTTGACTTCTGTTTGAATCATTCTTGTTACCGTATTAAAATATTGTAAACGTTTTTTTGTTTCATAGAGTATGCTTCCAGACATGCAACTTCAATTAATCATCATTTCTGAAGGTTTAGAAACAGGATTAAAGAATTGTATTTATAGAAACTGTTGAAACAAATAATGATATTGTATAAAGTCAAAGTCATTCCTAACTATTATATGAATACAGAACTGTGGCATGAATATGGCATACTCTATTATTACCCACCTGAGTTATACATAAAATCCTTTGAAAAAAGTGAGCATTGTAATTCAGAATTATATCTGATATAATTAATATTAACAAAATAATAGTTTATTGATAGCATTCATTTAAGTCCCATAGATTAATAGTTTGAATATCTCCTTCTGTCCCTTCAAATCTTTGTGAATTTTAAAAAATGTGTTTAAATTTGATCTAGGATTTCATAGGTTTTTTTTAATAGTTTGTCGGTGTTTTTAATTCTTATTTTATTTTTTTCTTTTTCTTTCAGATAAGAATGTGCCTTTTGATGAGAGGACTTCATCTTTCTACACTGAAAGGCGGAGTTTCTATCTTTAAGGAATAAGAAGCCACTATAACAATGGGGAAGAGTGGGAGGGTATTTAAGTTACATACATTATGACAACCTTTTATTTGTTGTTGCAATAAATACTGTATCAGTTTGTTATATCTTGTATGTATAGAATTGCTCTATTAATGGGCTCAGAGTCCTTGGGGTTATGATAAACTGTACTATAGTAGAAATCTGTTTGAAAATTACTTTAAAACAGTATTTTTCTGATCAGTTTTTGGTTTTTGCTTATGATATTGTAAACTGTTTTATGTACTAATCAATTAATGTTAATTTTTTTGTTGGTATCATATTTTAAATAACTATAAATTTAAACAACCAACTGGTGTATAAAAATAATTAACTTTTTCTTTTACCAAGAAGAATTTCCCATTTTCAGGGGAAAAGAAGCCAAATTTATTACTCTGTGTTTGGAATTTAAAATATCAATAAATGTCTGAGTTATTGTATGCAAAACAATAAATGATTTGAAATTCTTTACTGATAGAACTTGTTTATAAAATATTAACCTAATGGCTATAGGATTATTATATCAATATATGTTTTTATGTGATTTCTAGAGAAATTTGTCACAAAGTGTTATTGTAGTTTGGTAACATCCATGTTAATTTAAGATACTTTAATTAGATATTTCAGAAGCCAGTGGATTTCAGAACCATTTTATTGTTTACCATTCCATTAGCAGGTGATTGAAATAGTCATTTCTCTGATTACCTCTCATCTCATTATTTGCAAGGATGACATTCAAGAATGATAACAACTTGCTTGTTGTTACTTATGGCTACTCATAGGAGTAAAAAATTATCCTTGGTACAGAAGCTATGCTTGATCTGCTAAGATATATACTGATGTTTCCTCACACACATTATTCTGTACCTACAACAGAAGTTGCACATATATTTTTTTCATCCATGCCAAGGGGTGAACAGGGGACAGGAGGTGAAAGAATAAGGGGAGAAGTTTAGGTGAGGGACCCTCCATGCAACATTCATGTCTGGCTTGTTGAAAAACCATAGGCCTTGCATCTCTAGTAATAGATTCCATGATAATCCACAGCATGGAATCTATAGCCAGGTGTCTGGCTCTTATTTTTACATCAGACTCTAATAACAGTGTTCATGTTTGTACCTCTCAATTCTTACACAGTTTCCTGCTATACCATGCTGTATCACAGGATAATGTGAAATGATTCAAAGGTTTTTTTTTTTTTTCTCAAATAGGCTTTTGGAAGCAGAGGAAGCTAAATGTCTCTGATAGTCATTTCTCTGAATCTGTCAGGGACCTTTTTGTGGCAACCTGCGCTCACATCTATCTACATTAACAAAAAGGAATAGGAATAGATTTCATCCTCTGACACAACTCACCTCTGCCTGAAGGATGTTGTTGACATACAGTACAATTTAGGATGGTTTTCTCTGATCCTTAATCTCCAAACCAAGAAGGATAACAATCTTTAAGCTTCAGACTTTAGGTCGCATTTCTTCATTTTGTGTGTTTTTCCCACCCAGTCTTATTCTTAGATATGTAAAATGGGATCTGTTCCTTTAAAATTCATCTCTGAACCTTCACCCTAACTGAACTCTCAGACCAGTTTTCCAGGTATGCTTTATCCAGTGATAAGGAAGCTTGGATCAGTAATGTTTCATGGATAATCTAGCTGATTTTCAGGTAGACTAGTACCAAGGCCTCCTATTATCCCACGCTCAACGTTGCTTATTGCTCTTCAGTCTTCTCTCATGTCCCGTACTCATTATATCTCTTCTACATCAAAGCCTTTGCCCATGCTATATCTCTTCCCTGAAATGCTATTACTATCCTCCAGTTATCTCCTCCTCAGTTTTCAGGCTAAGTGACTCCCTTAGGTCACAAGGTAAAATCCTGTTAGACCATCATAGCAGGTGCACCTATCTTTGTTACAACTCTACATTGGTGTAATTATTTCATTAATATCAGTCTTTATACTCTAAGACTGTTAAGTTTCAAGAGCACAAGGATAATGTCCTTGTTATTTACTATACACAAATGTACCTGAACAGAAGGCTACACAACCTCTTCTGGTGGTTGAACCAAAGGAACACACAGAAACAGGACCATGTTTCTGCTCAGGAAAAAAAAATGGGGGTCAATTCTGATAGAGATAACTGGTTAATTGAACTTAACATTGTATGTTGTAGTATGACTGTAATAATGGCCAGGTTTTTTTTAAATTTACATTATTTAAATACCTATCAAAATCTTAATGTGCTCAGTAAATTACCCTTTGGTTTTTTTGTTTGTTTCGTTGGTTGGTTGGTTGGTTTGGTTTTTTTCTGTTGACCCAGATCATTACCCTTCACCAGAGAACTTTATTTATTCATATGGCTTCGATCTATTGTCTACTATCCTTTCTTTTTAATCTGTAGAACTCTGTTTCGCCTCTCTTGTAGGGCTGGTCTAGTGGTGACAAACTCCCTCAACTTTTGTTTATTTGAAAATGTCTTAATCTCTCCCTCAATTTTGAAAGACGGTTTTGTGGGATATAGGATTATTGGTTGGCAATTTTTTTTACTTTCAGCACTTTGAATATGTCATCCCACTGCCTTCTTGCTTCCATGGTTTCAATGTGAAATTGGCATTTTATCTTATTGAGGCTCCTTGGTATGTGAAATGCTGCTTCTGCAGTTTTCAGAATTCTCTTTATCTTTGGCATTCAACAATTTGATTAGAATATGCCACAGTATGGGTCTATTTGGGCTTATCCTCCTTGGAGTTTACTAATGATCCCAGAGGTGTATATTCATGTCTTCCATTAAATTTAGGAAGTTTTCAGTTATTATTTCTTTGAATATTCTCTCTGCCCCTTTCTCTTTTCCTGCTTCTCCTTTGTGTGTATTTTGCTGTGCCTAATGATATCCCATAGGTTCCTCAGGCCCTGTTCACTTTTCTTCATTCTGTTCCTCAGAATGGATGGTTTCAATTGTCTTAGCTTCATGTTCTCCGATTCTTTTGTCTGCTAGTTCTAATCTGCTACTGGACCCCTCTTTCTGTAACTGTGTTCCTCAGCTCTGTTTGGTTTTCATAATTTCCAGCTGTCTACTGATACTCTCTTTCTGTTCATCTATTTTTTTCCTGATTTCCTTTAGTTCATTGTTTATGTTTTCCTTTAGCTCTTTAAGCATATTTAGGATCATTTTTTTTAAGTCTTTGGTATGTCCAGGTCTAGTCCTCCTTACTGAGATTTGTAATCCTTAAATGCATTAATACATTAAATGCCTTAATGCTTTTAACACATTAAAGCAGTGGCCCTTTGCTGGGCCATTGCTTCCTGTTTCTTTGTATGTTTGGTGATATTTTGTTTGTTGCTTCCTGTTTCTTTGTATGTTTAGTGATATTTTGTTGAAACCTGAGCATTTTGATGTTGAATTTAGACCCTGAGGCATCTGTTCTTTAAACTTGTATCTGGCTGGTGTTAAGACAGAGTGTTCCTTGAATGCAGGAGCTGCAGCCTCTTCTTAGCAACCATAATGACATGCCCTGGAAGCCCAGGCAGCCCCAGGGCCCTTCAGTGAGTAGCCGCTGCATCTCGCCTCCGTCCTGGGCTGTCACTACTGCCACTCAGGCACAGGGTGAGCGGGAGGCTCCCCCATGCTGCCAGCTGGCCAGGCCACACACCGGGGCCCTGACTTTGGCATGCCCAGGCCCTCAGCGTGGCCCACTGCCCGCACCACTTCTTTGCCTGCATGAGAGAACCCATCTCTCCCCGCTGTTGCCTCGCTTCTTGCCCACCTGCAGCCACCTACCCTTTGTTCTTGAAGGGTAGAACCCTTTACAATCTTTAGTGCATTGACTCCTTTCCTTGCATATGTGCTGGCTTTAGTAGCTTGCTTGGCCATTGCAAAGTAGAAGAAAATGATGTTCTGCAACTTTTGAGATTAGGACATAGGAAACCTCGCATCTTTATCCTCAGTCCCTGGAACGCTTGTTTATGGAACATTTTGTGTGGGGATGAAAGCCAATAGTTAAAACTACCCTGCCACTGCCATGTTTCACCATTGACGTGCAACTAAGCACAGTGGGATTCCATCTTATCTATTCCTAGAATCGTCTAAAAATATAGGTCAGATTTTTGGGAAGAAGATTTATATTTGAAAGGAAAAGCTTACTATTATATTACTTTACTCTTTTAATCTGAAAGATTCAAATTAATATCCTTTGGTTGTGAATGAGCTAAATATCAAGTGTAAGAAGTTTGATTACTAAAATACACATGTAAGTAAAATCTAATCAGTATTATAAATGCTGTTGAGTAAAATATTTTATGGTTCTCTTTCTAAAATTCAGATTGCATGAAATAATTGGGACTTTTGACTTGACAGATAATTATTATCTGACTTTATTATGAGAAAAAAGATGAGATTGCTGACTTACAAATCAAAAAGCATTTATTAAATACCTGCTTTGTTTTGGAATATATTAAAACTGAAAAGAAATTTGAAGAAGGGGGAGGAGAAATCAGGATCAAGAATACACCACACAGTAATTTTGGAATTAGATCCTCCATTCCCTCTTGAACAAACTAATACTAAATGGATCAGAAATAGACCACCCAGCTGAGCCCTTCCTGAATTAGTGACCCACACAATCATGAGCAAAATTAAACGGTTGTTTTAATTCACTAAATTTTCAGGTAGAGACCATGCAGGAATAGATAATCAAAACAAAACTTCCTTTATAGGATTAGAACTTTATTATCCATACACTTAACCAATAGCTGGTTCCTGGCAGTATGGGAATAGTTTAGGAGCTCAACTGTAGAAAAGTATTGAAGTCAGATTATATCAGTGCTATTGATAAAAATGTGGAGAGTTGAAAATATACACTTTTAAATGTATATGACATTCACTGCCATATGCAATTACTAGGGTACATGATGTAACTAAATCAGGGGTCACAAACCATGGTCCACAGGCCAAATCTGTCCCCTTACCTGCTTTGTAAATGAAGTTTATTGGACACACCAATGCTCATTTGCTTACAAATTATTCATTACTTTTTTCAAGCTATATTGGCAGAAATGAGTAATTGCAACAGAGACTTTATGTAATATTCACTGTCTGGCCCTTTACAGAAAAAATTTTAACCAGATTTTATCGTCCCCAACTCTGCCCTCTGCAATGCTGTACAGATCTGATACTTCAGGCTTGTGTACAGCTTTCAAGGATTACTATCTCTAGGTGTGTTATGAGACATTGCAAATTATTGTTTTAATTTATTTTAATGGAATAAAGATAGTCTCACGATTTTGCAGTCCAGACTAAGTACATGGTCATCCTAAAGTTCCATCAAAGCCTTAGTTTGTGTCCAGTCAGTAGGTATAACTATAGGTAAAGATCTTATCAAAGTTTTTAAGCTATATACAAGCTATATTCCTCTCTTTATTAACTGATTTTCACACTTTTCCCATTCACCCTCCATAACTTAATGGCCATTGTCTTGGGATAATTTAAAATAATAGACTCAGAAAAAGGCCACACCTTTAATTTCATGTTTGTATACAGACTGGCTGCATTTTCCTGGCTGACTACTGGCTTTATCTCTTGCTCTGGTTGTTGCTTTGCTATCCTTGCAGTGCTTCAATTTAAGGTACTAAAAGTGGTTTTATCTTTCAAGGCTCCAAATTATAGGATTCTCTGGCAATACAGATTTCAGAGTTTAGGCAGAGAGTGCTTCTTTTATCAATGTGACATTGTTCTTCATCTGTGCTTGTCAGATGATCTATCTCACCCTGGGATCATCTAATTCTTATAGCATTTTTCTAAATCTGACCATTATCTATTCTTTCTAATACTACTGCCTCATTTATTACATAGCTTATTTCACAAAATACATCAGGTGATAATCTACCAAATTTTTTATGGTAATGAAAGTTGTGACCAACTTTGGGTTTCTGATATCTAAAACCTGGTTTTCTACCTCCCATTTCCTCCATTCAGCCATTTCCACATTTTAGTGTCTGTTATTTGCAATAACCTGTCTCTAGTAACAATTACTGAATCAGTCAAGGTACTTAGGTCCAAAAACAATGCATTTTAGCTGATGTAACTAGCAACAGCTACCTCATTAAAATCCCCAGAAGGGACAGAGGAAAACTTGAAACCAATGCAGATAGGGACAAGGCGGGCAGATTTGTTCAGGAAGAAATATCACGGCTACCACACTTGTCTCTTAACACTTAAGACGGTTGGAATTGATTAACAGAAAGTGCTGCAGATGCCTCAGAAAAACAGCCATCTGTGATTATATATGCCCGAAGTTCAGATCTCCCTGCAGATAGGCGGCCACATTTGGCTCCATTCTATCCCCAAACTTCTGCTTGGTATGACGAAGCAGACTGGGGATTGTAGTTTTTAGCTTTGTAGCCTCTTGAGAAGAAAGTCAAGCTAAATAGGTGCAGGAATGGGTGTTGAGTAAGTGGATATATAGGATCTGCCACATCTGGTCTTATTTTTTTCTTCCTTGTTGATAACCAACTGTTCTAGTTTGCAAGCTGCAAAAAGCAATATAACAGAAACAAAATGGCTTTTAAAAGGGGGAATTCAATAAGTTGCAAATTTACAGTTCCATGGCCGTGAAAATGTCCCAGTTAAAGCAAGTCTATAAAAATGTCCAAATTAGGGCACCATCAAGAGGTTACCTTCACTCAGGAGAGGCCTATGAAGTTCAGGGTTTCTCTCAACTGGAAAGGCACATGGTGAGCATGGTGACATCTGCTGGCTTCCTCTCCAAGCTTCTTGTTCATGAAGCTCCCCCAGTGGTGATTTCCTTCCTCATCTCCAAAGGTTTCTGGCTATGTGGGCTCTCATGGTTCTCATGGATCTCTCCTCTTGTGGTTCTCAAAAGGGGGTCTCTCCAAAATGTTCTCTTTTAAAGGATACCAGTAAACTAATTGTGCTAGTTTGAAACGATGTATGTACACTATAAAAGCCATGTTTTAATCCTAATTCCATTTTAGGATTTTGTAAAGACAGCTGTTTCTTCTAATCCTATCCAGTACTGTATGTTTGAAACTTTAATTAGAATTTCTCCCTGGAGATGTGAATCAAGAGTGGTTGTTAAACTGGATTAGATGAAGTAGCGTCTCCACTCATTCTTGCTGAGTCTTGATTACTTTACTGGAATCCTATAAAAGTGGAAACATTTTTGAGAAAGCTTGAGAATCTGAGAGAGCAGAGAACCCCACAGTACCATGAAGCAGAGTCCACCAGCCAGCGACTTTTGGAGATGAAAAAGAAAAATGCCTCCCGTGGAGCTAAAGAGGAAGCTAGCAGATGATGCCATGTTTGCCGTGTGCCTTTCCAGATGAGGGAAAATCTCTGACCATGTTTGCCATGTGCCTTTCCACTTGAAAAAGAAACCCTGAACTGCATCGGCCTTCTTGAATTAAGGTCTCTTGGTATTACTTAATTTTTATAAACCTCAGTATCTCCCTTTTAAAAAAACTGGGATAAAACTATGCCATAGATTTAGATTATTTAGGATAATGCAAATGGAGTTACTAGCATAGTATCTGTATGCTATAAACTCTAATTGATAGGTATTGCTACTATTTCCACCCTGGAGTGATCTCATAATTTAGTTTTTTCTCAGTTTGAGACATGCACTATTTTTATTTTGTAGAGGTTCTTAAGAGTCTTGAAAATATTTTAGAATGAAACATTGTTACTAGACAAAGGTCATGGATTCTTTTGTTCCAATGTGCTCCATAACCAATTCCTGAGACCCCAGGATTTCAAAGAGAGAAAGAGTTAATTACTAGACACATAATAGGAGAGCAGTTGGCCTAGCGGCCCAAAATCTGACTTCCCAAGTTTAGGGAGCTCCAGGTTTCTAAGCATTTTAGCAAGGAGAGATGAAGTCATTTCGTATAGGAAGTTCAAAGTAGAAAAGGAGTGGGATGACAGTCGTTTACTCAAAAGAAGATTTCTCAAGACAAGAGGTTAGATCAGAGACAGTCCATTTTAATTCTTTCTCATGAGAAATGGCACCCAAGAGATAAGTGGAAGCAGGCAGGTAACAAAGTTATATAGGTCCCCTAGTGCAACTGCCCCCTCGACCTGCCTACCCATCCCCCATTGGCTGGGAGTTGTGGGTTTACATTCTTGAGCACCAAAAGTAGTTCAATTAGGAAGAGACAGGACCCTCCCTCATGAGGTACAATTACAGCCCCCTTGTGGATGTGGATTAGGGGAAATGGACCAGCTTAGAGGAATGGGAAACTTAACTTGTGCTTATTGGGCCTTAAATGGGAACCATGAGGTGGGAGATTTAGCAAAACAGAACTGCGGGGAGGTTGGGCAAGCAGAGTTGAACCATTCTGTTTCCTGAGAAGAGGCCATTTTCCCTTTTTCTCCGAGGAGACTGTTATTGTTATCATTTCAAATAGGAGAACACAAGTTGAAAAGGAAGGGAGGCAGAACTATATCACCTCAATACTAAAGGTGTAAGCCAAAAGGAAGGGAGAACTATTATCTTCCAATAGCAGAGTCTAGTTGATATGATTAACAAATGTCCAGGGCCGAACTAATTAATGGCTGACTTTACATTCTTCATTAGCAGTAGGGCCTTTGCCCTACAAGAAAATGACAGGATAAAGGGAGTAACAGCTTTCATAGTCACAAAGGCACAAGATAAGGGCCTTTACAATCATTTCAGATATCGTGGCAGCCGAATTAAAAGTTTAAGGATTTTAGGTATTTCCCTCTGTCTACTCCAGTATCCAGAAAGCAAAAAGAAATATGATTCAGTAATCAAAATCATCCCTTAGGCGGCGGAACCTCTGTCATTGGGCTGCAGCCCACGATTCACCATGGTGCACGAGACAAGATGTTAAGGCGCAGCCTGGAAAACGGGTAGAGGCCCTGGGGCCCAGCTGCCTAGGTGCTTCCAAGCGGGAGGGCTCCGATGGGGGAAGTGGAGCCACTCTAGGGGGCCTCCACGCCCAATTCCGGCCTTGGGCTAGAGGCTGGACCACCACCGCCTCTGTGCCCTGAGGTCTATCTCTCAACCCAGGCTCTCAGGCTTTGGTCCTAGCAGTGCAGACTGGAAGCCTAGGCCGTGTAGCCTGGAGCAGACTTTCCAGCCTGCATAGCTCTCCCCCAGCAGTTGGGACACTCCAACCAGACAATTTACAAGATGCTGTCACAGATGTGGAAAAGCATTTTGGAGAGCTGTGCCAAATCTTTGCTGCTTATGTGCAGAAAACTGCCAGCCTGCGAGAAAAAGCAGACCTCTTGGTAAGTGAAGTCAACGGGTATGCCTCTACTGAGACCCCAAATTTTAAAGCAGGGCCTGGAAAACTTTGCTGATGAGTTTACCAAACTTCAGGATTATCGACAAGCCAAGAGTTTGAACGGGTTGAAGCCAGGGTAGTTGAACCTCTGAAAGCTTACGGAACCATTGTAAAAATGAAACGGGATGACCTTAAAGCAACATTAACAGCAAGGAATCGAAAAGGCCAGGCAAGACAGTTGACTCAATTAGAAAGGACATGTCAGCAAAACCCATCGGATCGACATATTTCACAGGCAGAAACTGGATTACAGAGAGCGACAATGGATGCTACCTGAACAACTCGTCATCTAGAGGAAATTTGACAATTTTGAAAAGCAGAAAATAAAAGATATAAAGACTGTAATTTCAGAATTTATCACTATTGAAATGTTATTTCATGACATAGCTTTAGAGGTCTATGCTGCTGCCTACTAAAATATACAAAAGATTGATGAGGAAGAAGATTTAAAGGTTTTCCGAAACTCTGAATCTACCATACTATTCATCTTGTTTAGAAATCATAAGAGCAAATTCAAAGTCACCTCTTCAGAGATCATTATCAGGAAAGTGTATATCTAGAACAGGACAATTATATATCTGTCGGCTAAGAAAGGATCCACAAGCAAATGATGATGATGAAGATGAAGAGTTAGATGCTACAGAAGAATAAAATTGATTTTCTTAACACTCCATGCTTATACAAATTCTATTCCATGAAGTCTTGAATAAAAAGACAAGTTTCCTTTTTTGCATGTGTACTTTTACTAAAACCTGAAGTTTCATCAATTGATCTGTAAATTTACTATTTAACAAGAAGGTAATCAAACAGAATAAAGGAAATGGGACACCAAGATATTAATATTTTACAAATATGCATAAAGCATAAATTTTAGCTCTTTAAAAAAGTCACATTCAACCTGATTTCTGGTTTTAAAACATGAACTGCTGTCACACTGAAGCATTGTGCATTGTCCTACAACTTTTGGAAAACTCATAACTTCATGGAATATTGGCTAAGAAAACACTGAAAAGTGCACATGGAATGTCATAAGCCATTAAGAATTCACTGAAAATTTTACCAAACTATCAACTTGTTAATAAAAGATATGGTCACCTTTATTCCAGAAAAATATGAAACAATTTAATCAGAGCCTTTCAATTTGTCTAAAACTTGTTTTCCTTTAATGGGGAAATCACAGTTTTATTTTATGGATCCCAGTCACACATATGAAAATTATGAAATTTGTGAATTCACTTGGGATAAAAGGAAAAAGCAATTAATCATAACAGAAAAATAAAGACTTTCTAGAAAGCTTTAAAAAAAAATCCCTTAAATTCTAATTTCTTGGTTATAGCATGATTTAAATATATACAAAGGATTCTGAATACTTGAGAATGTGAAAATTTAAGACCTAGAAATAAAATGTCAGGGTTTTCAGGGAGAGCTTTAAAGACCTTCAGTAAAAAAAATGTATCATCTCGCACTTCTCTCTGAATCATGGATAATATAATTGATTCTTAATGTTTTAGTCACTGATTCCACAAATACCTCTGAATCACGTACTATGTGCTATTCACTCTGCTAGGCTGTTATCAGTCAAAGACTGTGGATTCTTTTCTTCAATTAAATAACCAATTTATGAGACACTGGGGTTTCAAAAAGAGAGTTTATTATTTTGCCCGTAGTAGGAGAGCAGATGGCCTAGCAGCCCAAAGTCTCCCCAAGTTTAGGGGATTCAAAGTTTTTATGGATTTCAGCAAGGAGAGGTGAGGTCATTACAATTTCAGATAGCAAGCTCTAAGCAGAAAAGGAAATAGTGTCACCATTATTTCAATACTAAAGGTGTAAGTTAAAAGGCAAGTTATCTTTTCAATAGCAGAGTCTAGCCCATATGATTTACGAATTCAGGGGCTAAAAGTAGTTAATGGCTAACTTCAAATTCTTCATTAGCATTAGGGCCTTTGCCCTATAAATTACTTTAAGAAAATGAACAGATAAAAGGAGTAACAGCTCTTACAATCACAAAGGCACTAGATAAGAGCTTTTACTATCATTTCAGATATCTGGGCAGCTGAATCATAGTTAGGGATTTCAGGTATTTCCCTCTGTCTACTCCAATTACCAGAAAGCAAAAAGGAATGTGATTCAGTAATCAAAATCATCCCTTAAATCCTAATGTCTCAGTTACAAGTTTGGGGATATAACACTGAAAAGACAGACAAGATCTTCATCAACATGGAGCTTACGTTCTAGCAAAAGACATAGACAATAAAGTGGTGCATAAACATAGGTAAAATAATTACTGGCTGTGATAAATACTTTGAAGGAAATATTGGTGGGGAGAGAGAGGTGAGCTATTTAATGTAAAATTCAAGGAATGCTTCTCCAAAGAGGATACATGTAAAATAAAACCTGTAGGAATGAGAAGAACCTGTATATGGGGGGAAAAAATCATAGAAAAGCATTCCAAGGAATTGCAATCCCCAAGTTCCCTAAGTGGAAATGAATTTGAACTATTACAGAAACTAAGAGACCAGGGTTCCTGGGGTTTGGCTAGCTGGTGGAGAGAGAATAGTGCAAAGTTAGAAAGGAAACATGGAACTGATTTTGCACTGCTATAAACAACTGGCAAGAAGTTTGGATTTTATGATATCTGAAATGTAGATGAGAAGCTATGGAATGGTTTAAAGTGGAGGAGTTGTTTAGTCTAATTTGTGTTTTAAAGATTCCTCTGGCTGTTATGGAAATAATAGACTGGAGCAGTTTATATAAAAATTGGAGGGACTAGTTGGGAGGATTTTGATATAAATAGGTAGTATATGGCACTAAAGTGGTGGGAGATGAAATGGATTTAAATGGATGATGTCTGATAAAATTGTGACATACAACCCACCAGTTGGACCAATTAATGGGTTTGATATGGAAGACTGTATTAGTCAGGTTTTCCAGAGAAGCAGAACTGACAGGATCTATATCCGTATATCTATATCTATATCTATATCTATATCTATATCTATATCTATATCTATATCATCTGTATCTATCTATCTATCTATATATATGATTTATTATAGGAATTGGCAAGTCTGAATTCCATAGGGCAAGTTCTAAGTTGAGAAATCAGATGAAGATCTTGATGAATTCCTCAGGAGAAGCTGGCTGGCTGAAGAAGAGAGAGAAATTATTCTTTCTGATTGCTGAAATCATCCATTCTCCCTTTAAGGCCTTCACGTGGTTGGATCAGACTTCTCACACTGCTGAAGGCAACCTCCTTTTTGTTTATTGTAGATATTTTCAGTCATAGATGCAATCAACTGATTTCAATCCACAAAATATCCTCACAGTTACAATCAGGCTACCACAACCCAACCAAGTTGATGCATGAACTTAACCATTACAGAGATAAAACAGAGAGGAGTTAAAATGACATCCAGTTTTCTTGTTTCAGTAATGGGCCAATTGTAGCATTATTGACTAAAGAAGATTAGAAAAGATTAAGTTTGAGGTCATTGTTTTCCAGGGATACCCAATAAGTCAAGAATTTCATTTGCCCATGTTATATTTAAGATTTTGGTGAGTTGAACAAGTTAAGGAAATCAAGTAGACTGTTGGGTATGGATCAGGTACTCTGAGGTGGTGAAATATGCATTTGAGTATTGTCAAAATGCTTTGGTGTTTGATCCATGTCTCTTGGCTAGAGATAAACATTGTACATTATCAACATAAAGACTGGACAGATTTTATGAAGAGGTCATAGATCACTGTCTGATGAATTTTCAATGTCCAGAGTTGGTGAGGAACTTGTCATTGTTCCAAAATAGCTGCCACAGTTTTGGGAGCCATGCACAGACATTCAGTCAAAGAAAAGGGACCATGGCACCATTGTCTCTTTGTAAGTGAGAAGAAACTGTTTCCAGAAGTCACTTAGAAAACTCACAGACCAAAATTCAAGCTTAACCACTTCCCAGCAAGGGGAATGGGAACTGTGGTCAGCTTATCTACTTAGGACCTACTTCTGAAATTGAGTCTGCCTTCCCTAAATTCATGGTCATGATGAATAGTATGGCTATAAGAATAAAATTGAAGTTCTGTTTTAAAGGAAATGGGAAGTGACTATTGTGTAGGTAATAGAATGTTTATGTATAATTAGGCACAACTAGGTTTAGGTTTTGCCAAGTGAGTGCAAAAGAAAGAGTGGAGGATAAGGCATCTAGGAGCATTTGCAAGTGATACTTAAAATGATAAACAATGAAATCTAACCTAGAAAATTGGGGAAATGAAAGCGTGACAATCTTGATGAGTTGAGAATCTTGAGGACATCAAAGTATTGCAGAAGTGGAAATATTTTGAAATTAAACTTCCAAGATGGGAAATGTTTGGGGATGGTGGGATATTTGATATTGAGGTTGTGATGACAGTATACAGTTTCTGGTATTAATTCTCATTAATCTTTTATCATTTATCTTGTTAAGATAAAATGTGGTTTTAAAAAAAATGGCTCATAGGGCCAAAGTTTTATTTTTTTTTTCTATAGGTTATAAAAATTGGGCTTGGAGATAGGTTTCAACTATTAGAGTTGAGACTGCTATTGAAATGCAGGTTCATATAGATTTTGGAAGCATCTAGGGTAATATTTCTGAGGAATAAATAGATATTCTATTGGAGAATATTAGAAATAAAATGATAGAAAATATACATAAAACATAGGATGCATACAAAGTATTGTCTTGGTGCAGGCCACAGTGGCTCAGCAGACAGAGCTCTTGCCTGCCATGCTGGAGATCCAGATTCGATTTCCAGTGCCTGCCCATGCAAAAAAAAACAAATATATATATATATACATACATATATATTTGTTTTATGAGGAGGACATATATATGGTATATAAGAAAAATATCACCTTGAACTTAACTTGAGCTATTCCCAGGCCTCAAGGACCTTAGATTATACATTGCCTTTAAAATGAATGCCATTATACTAAATTTTTTATTAATTAAGGAGATCAACAAATAGTGAGGGATAATATTTGACATGACAGATATCAAGAAGAATTCTTCAATAATTTGAGTTCCTTAGTGGATATCTACATTTTGTTTTCTGTTCATTTCTTTATTTTCTCTTTGTACCCTACCAGCATGATCTTGCAGAGTAAATGCTTATGTATGTGAACTGCAGCAACATAAAACCCTACAAAGGCTGTTGTCAGAGTCAGACTCTACATTGCAGCTGTGTCTCACATCAAAGTTGGCTGACTAGCATGATTTCGGCTTATGTTTCCATGGTTAGCAGGTCTTGCGTTATATAAAAATATCTATTGGACTGGCATCAGGGTCTGTAAATATAGCTGTCCCCGACTTGGAATATTTTTTTCTTTCCTTTTTTTCTTTTTACTTCATCTAAAAAGCTTAAAGCGCTTTGACTTCAAAGTTCAGGGAAAAGTCAGCCTCATTGGCTAGACCAGCTCTTGTGCAGATCAGTTAAATTCTATGCCAAGCTGTGTTAATTATTTATAAACTTTGTGTTTTTTTAAATGCTTAACATTGAAAAAAAAAACTATCCATTTTCACTCCCATTGTTCACAGACATAAAGAGGGAAGGAGAAACGCATGGGAATAATTAAAACCAGGATGAATTTTCAAAAGCCCAATAATTTTTAAAAGGTTGTTTTCATAACAAATATTAAATACAGCACTAAGTGTTTATATCAAATAAAGGAAAGATTTGGAGAACTCAACCTGGTCAATTTTCACATTTATATAATTGCTTTTATCACTTTTTATTTTTGGAGACTCCAATCAGTTCTATTCAATTCAGCAATGATTTAATGATCACTTACCTGATGGAGAGCACTGGGCTGATACATTAGAAAATAAAAATGATGGTTATTTTCCCAGGCCTGAAGGAGCTCAGATTATATATAGTGCTTTAAAAGCAATCCGTTCCAGTAACTTCTTTTTAGTTTGAAAATCCTCTAGATTTTGTTTCAAATATATGCTTTTAAAGACTAGCTCACAATGGATATTTCTCTATTAATTTTGTTTCTAAACATTCATCTAATCAAAAAGACATCTTCCAGAGAGCCAAAAGTCATTCTTTCTTGATACTTCTCCTATTCCTTTCATTCAACACATAATTTCTCTTAGAGTTCTGTAAGAAATGCAATTGGTAAGTTTTCTGTCTGTTGATTCTTTGGTCTATGTGTTTCTTACGTATTCACTGAATTTTTCATATCCCCACCAACTTAATATTACTTTATATTTTAAGGATGTGTTGATCTATCGGGTCATTAATGGAACCATGAGGAAATTAAATAATTTATTGCTTTGCTAGAGAGAGCCCAAGTTTTCTGGTCCTCGGGGTACAATAGAAGATCTATTTTTCAAAAATATGTCAAATAAAGTGCCAGGCTTAAGATATCAGATTTAAGCCCTAGAGTGTTGTAAATATGCATAAGTATTGTTTTTGTGCTCAGAAACAGTAGAATGAACACATAACAAACTATGTGATATATTAATTATATGCCTTCAAATACATTTCCAGATATCAGCAACTCTGTTTTCAATGTGAGACACTTGTACTAGTTCTGGAATTCAATTTTTTTTAATCCTGTTTTTTAAAATAAAAAAAGTTCATCACAACAATTTTGGAAAATGCAAATTAAGAGGACACAAACAAAATAATCTGATATCCTATCACTGTAACAAGTTGTATATGTGCACACACAAACATCAAAATGCAAAAGTATAAATATATGAACCATAGTATAATAGTTGTTTTGTAATTTTTTTTAAATTAACATATGCTCAGTTTTGTCAATAGTCCTGTACATAATTATTTTGACTGCATACTAAATCTATTCTGTCAAGAAATGTAATTTATGTACTAAAATCCTATTGTCAAACACTTATTTCATTTCTGATTTGTCACTTTTATAAAAAATGCTAAAATAAATATCTTTTTACATATATCTCTGCATAGCTCTCACTGTTTAAGATGGATGATTAGAAGTCATGATGTTACATTAAATGAGTGCATCAGAAAACTGCCTTTACCTCTACAAATACATAGAAATAGTTTATGAAACAGTATCACAGCATTAAAAAAATACATGAACAAGAAATATTTTTTAATTCAAAGCAGAAATTAAAGCCCTGTGGCCTAAGAGGTGCTGGGCTTGGAAGCAGGAGTTGAGTCTGGAATTTCGATCCTCAAATATGGTAAAAAATAAAATAAAATAAAATAAAAGCCAGGCTAATTGCCTGATTGTAGTTTGGTGAAGTTTTGAACACTTTTAGGAGAAACAAACTGCTTACCTATAGTAGAGGGAAAAAAAATAGAAAATAGTATAACTTGGAACCTGGCCAAGCCACATGATGGTTTGGAGACAGAAATACTGCCGTCTAATCTACACTGGTATTGGATGACCTATATCTGAGCCGTGAGGTCTGGGCTGAAATGGTGGCAAAAACTGTTATTGCACAGGGAGGGATGATCTTGTGGTAAAGAGGAACATTCTCATACAAGATGAGTTTGCAAGCTTAGATTTGCTGGCTTAAAGGATGAGACATTTATTTATTTATTTATTTATTTATTTATTTATTTATTTATTTATTTATTTATTTATTTATTATATTAGAATATGAGGTGGGATTTCAGTTTTGGCACTGGCTTCACACCATACGATTGTTGGGTGACCTGGATGTATAGGTTTCTTCCATCTTTAGCACTTGGCTTCAAAGGTTGCCCTCATTACCTTTGGTACAAAGTGCCTGAAAAAGCATGTATGGAAAGTTCATGGACCATATCTGCAAGTGACATCTGTCGTTTTTACTCACATTCTGTTAATGGTCATCTAAGAGTCTCTGGCTCAAATATATCATGGAATAAGAACATTCAGTTTTTAAACAATAACAAGCTAATATGAAAATTAACCAGTCAAAAGTTAGAGCTAAAATATTGATGTTGAAAATACAATAATTTATATAGTAAATTTTAATTGAAAAGCTTGCAGTACACTGAGCTCATTCAAAGATGAAATTAATATACTGCAATGTAAAACTGAGAAAATCACTCTGCATTTTAGAATAGAAAGATAAAGAGAAGGAAACTCAACAAGTGTGTAATTGAATTACTAGGGGAGGTACAGAAAGGTAATTAGGGAGAGAAACAACTCAAAGTTGTAATGGTTGAAACTTTTGAGAACTGAAGAAAGACAAAAGTATTAAATAAAAAAATAATAAATCAAAACAAGCAGAAAAAAACACAATATATGCCTAGACATTGTAATAAAGCCACTTAATTCCAATGACAAAGAAAAAAAATCAGGACTGCCAAAGAAAAACAGAATGATTACTAACAAAAGAATGACTTGCAGCAGACCTCATCTACAATAAAAAATGCCAGCAACCATAGAATTATGATTTCAAACTGCTGAGAGGACATTGGTATCAATCAAGAATTCTCCATCCAGCTGCTAATCTTTCACTCAAAAGTGAAAATAAAATAAAATATGCATAAGAAAAACATCATTCAATGTTTAATTGCTGTGGGAAGCCTGGGGGTTGAGGGTTGGGGGCAGTTATTAACAGATACACTTCAACAAGAAGTAAAATGAACCGAGAAGGAAGGATTGGAAAGCAAGAAGTAATGATGAACAAACTAATTGGTAACCATGTAGTTATATTTAAAAATAAGTTTAGAAGAAGACAATGGAAGGAGAGTGTGGGAGAGGAGAGGGTAAAATATCTTTACATGTAGATGGGCTGTGAAGTTTGTCAGAAAACATCAAGGTAATAAATGTGTTCAATATTGAAGTCTGATCACTGAGATGTTAGAAATAGAATCTATAACTTAAGAATGAGTGATGGAAACAATTGCATTACTCAAAAAAGGAAAAAAGACAAAAAAGAAAAAGAAAACCCAAAGCATCCTATATGCCTTAAACCAACCCCCTCCCATTATTGACACCTAGCATTGATGTGTTACATTTTTTACTGTTGATGAAAGAATTTTAAGATATTACTGTTAATTGTACACCATAGTTTGCAATAGGTGCATTTTTTTCCAGATACCCCTCTATTATATGATATTTTATTTTTTTACTTTATTTTTTAACTGTTTAATTCACACACTAACCTACATGTACAATCAGTAGCTCCTGGTATGATCATGTAGTCATGCATTCCCTACCACAATCAATATGAGAACATTCTCATCTCTTTTGAAAAAAAAATCCCATACCCCTCCTCTATATCCCTCTATTATTGACACTTAGCTTTGGTATGTTGCCTTTGTTACAATTAATGGAAGAATATTACATTACTGTTAACTATAGACCTTAGTTGGCATTAATTGTATTTTTTTCCCATGTATCGTTTGTGCCAGTTTGAAGCTATTATTTACCCCAGAAAAGCCATGTCCTTTAAACTTTGTTCAATATTGTCAGGTGGGACTTTTTTTTTTTTAACATTTTTGTTGATAAAACAACATGCAAACACATTCCTAACATACAAACATTCCATATATGGTGTGCAATCAATGGCTTACAGCATCATCACATAGCTGTGTATTCATCACCATGACCATATTTTAGAACATTTGCATCACTTCAGAAAAAGAAATAAAAAGAAAAAAGATAAAATTCATAATACCATACCCCTTACCCCTCCCTCTCATTGATCACTAGTATTTCCATTTACCCAATTTATTTTAACCTTTGTTCCCCGTTATTTGTTTTTTTAATCCATGTTTTTTACTCATCTGTCCAAATCCTAGATAAAGGGAGCATCAGACACAAGATTTTCACAATCCTACAGTGGGTGGGACCTTTTTGTTTCCATGGAGATGTGGCCCACCTAATTTTGGGTTGTAACTTTTGATTAGATGATTTCCTTGGAGGTGTATCTCCACCCATTCAAGGTGGGTTGCTTAATGGAGACTTTTAAGAGGGAATCATTTTGGAAAAGCATTAAAGCCACCAAACACCAGAACCAACAGAGTCCACATCACCAGAGACCTTTGGAGATGAAGAAGGAAAATGGCCCCGGGGGAGCTTCATGAAGCAAGAAGCTGGGAAAGAAAGCTAGCAGCCATCGCCATATTCCTTCTCAGCTAAGAGAGAAACCCCAAACTTCATTGGCCTTTCTTGAGTGACAGTAACCTCTTGTTATTGCTTTAATTTGGACATTTTCACAGCCTTAGAACTGTAAACTTGCAACTTAATACATTCCCCTTTTAAAAAGCCATTCCATTTCTTGCTAGTGATCAATGAAAGGGAGAGGTAAGGGTTATGGTATGTATGAAATTTTTCTGTTGTCTTTTTATTTCTTTTTCTGAATTGATGCAAATGTTCTAAGAAGTTATCATGATGATGAATATGCAACTATGTGATGATACTGTGAATTACTGATTATATATGTAGAACGGAATGATCATATGTTAAGAATGTTTGTTTGTTGTTATATTTTTTAATTAAATAATTAATTAAAATAAAGTAAGAAAAAAGTAAAAAAAAAAAAAGCCATTCCATTTCTGGTACATCGCATTCTGGCAGCTTACAAACTAGAACACCATTCTATTATTCACATCGTGTAGTAGTGAAGTACATTTGTTCAAGTTCATGTAAAAATTTTCTTGTATTTGTACAATTAACCATCATCATCGTCAACTCTAGGATTTTGCTAAGTAATGCAGCCCAAGTTTTTATCCTCTAGCTTCCCTTTTGACAATATACATGACATAATCTTCTCTTTCAGACATATTTACATTCAGCTTTGTTAATTACACTTACAATATTGTGTTACCATCACCCAATATTCTGCTATCCATTTCTGAACCTTTACAATCAATCTTATTAAACATTCTGTACTCCTAAGCATTGATTGAAAATGTTCTAAAATTGTTTGTGGTGATGAAGGTGCAACTATGTGATGATACTGTGAGCTATTAATATATACTTTGGATGGATTGAATGGTGTATAAATATAGCTCAATAAAATCTCATTAAAAATAAAATAAAATAAAAAAGAGGCTGACGCCTTAGAGAATCCCCTGTTGAACTTTTGTTTGCGCCTCCCTCCGCAGTGAGATGGCCTGGTATTTGCAGTGATTCAGCTGCCCCCCACCAATGGCCTCCTTCAGTGGGTAAAAAGAGCAGAGGGTAGTCACTTTCTTGCCTCAGTTTACCCTTTTGCTTCTATTATCCCTGTAAGTGATTAAAACCTTCACCATTTACTTCCACTTGGGCTTTAACTGTTTTAATCAATGACCTTCAATACCTGACAACTCAGATCAACTCTATCTCAGCTCAGCTCTTGACAAAAGGAGGTTATTTAATATTAAAAGGAAGATAATGTCAGTCATAAATGTATAGGTACCTAAAAGCCTAACCTAGAAAAATATATAAGGTAAAATCTGAGGGGATTACAGGAGAAGACAAATTATAACCATGGAAGGTTTTTTTTTTCTTTTTAATACCCATTTCTAAAAATAAAAAATAAAAAAATACCACTTGTTTCCCTCTCTAGTATTACAGTGAATTGATGGTATGAAAGACTTCCAGTTGCAAAGCAACTTGATCATAGACATGACATGACTCACTCTTTGAAGCATTGCTATTCTCATCTAAGGTAGTAACAATCTCCAGGGATCGTATCTCCCCCCTTAGATAAACAACAAATGATGAACTGGTTCTGGGGATGCAGGCTGCAAATAGAGACAATGTGGATATCAGTAACCCAGAAACTCTCATAATACTGAACTTTCAGCCAGGATTAAGGTGCAGGAACCGAGTTTGGAACTTCTTAGTGAGACTAGTAATGTGAAAAAGGCTAAAGAGGACCACATGGGTGGTACTCCCTAGTTACCAGGAGAATCAGAAACAAATGTGATTTGGAGGAAATAAAATTTATTTGGAGGAAAGCTTTGCCAATTTAGGCTCACCCTCACAGATTATAATCAAACAATTAACTCACAAGCAAAATACAGGAGTGACACAAGGCACGAGTTACCAGTCAGCAGAAATTAGAATCATATTTTGACCACTAAGGATTGAACAAAAAACAAAGAAAATATCACAAGGTTCATAGAAAATATTGAAAAGAAATAAAAGGACAATTGCAAAGATAAGCAAGAAATAAATGATTAATAGAAATGTATAAGCAAACTTGAAATAAAAAATGCAATCATAGAGCTATAAAATATAGGAAGATATTAACCAGCAGAATATACGTAGCTAAATAGAGTTAATAAACTGGAAGATATATCTGAAGAAATTACCTGGTTTTGAAGTTTTGGACATATTTTGAAGGTATAGACAATAGGATTTGCTCATGAATTGGAGACAGTTAATGAAAGAAAGAGAGGAGTCAAGGATAACTCCAGATTGCTTACATGGTAGGATGGAATGGCCTTTAACTGAGATGTAACATGTTTGAAGGAATTATATCTGTACTTCATTTCAAGTTTGGTAAGTTTGGTATGTTCATTAGACATTTTGTTATCAAATAGGCAATTAGAAATATAAGATTGAAGATCAAAGAATTTATCCAGGCTAGAGAGAGACACACACAGGAGTCATCAGCCTATATGTGGTATTTATATCATGAGATGAAACATGATCGCAAAGGGCATGAGTGTAGCATAGATGGAGAGGAGAAAATTTCAAGAATCAAGTCTTGAGGCATTCCAACACCAAGTGATAGAGAGAGAAAGAAATTTACATATGAATATATAGAGAAAGATTTTGTGGTGAGAAAAGTAATTTTGTAGAGGGAAAACCTGAATTTGAGTGCACGCTTTTTACTACCTGGATGGTTGGCTTGGACAGTCTATTTAGACTCGGAATAAGGAATTTATCATTGGTTCTTACCGTAACTAGTCAGATCTAGTTACTATTTACGTCTACTTTAATTGTCACTTCCCCAAAAGAGGTCTTTTCTGTGCGTTTTTGCCAATCATTCACCCCACATTACCTCTTATTCTTCTTATTCCCCCATCTTGTTTATTTCCTTAGCTGTACTATTCCCATTTTAAAGTTAGCTTATGTATTTACTCGTTCATTTTAACTATTGTGTCCTTCCCTCTCACTACCATTTCAGAAATGTACACTCATAACTGTAAGTTTTTTGCCCCTTTCACTACCTTGTCTTCAACTCCTAGCGTGGTGCCTGGTGCATAAAATAGGATCGATACATAACCATGAAATAAATGAGTGAATTGCCCCAAAATGAGAAACATTGAACTAAAAATTTGCTTGTATCCTAAAGGATATTCCACTGGCTGAGCAAATTAATTTAGATTCTTAGGAAGAATTTTAAAAAATACTATGTCATTTAAAATGCTCCTCAATTTTCAAAAGGAAGCCATTTTGTATTTTTAGAGCACATTTTTGTCAATCAATTTGTGTATCCATTATTCTTTCCAGCTTTATCTACTTGTACTCATTAGGTACAGGCACAAGCTTTCATGCTATCTACATAGGTGAAACAGCAGCTCTGGAGAGGTTATTGGGGGATTCTCCCTCCCACAATACACAGGCATGTGCAACACACGTGTGCACACACACACACACACTCCTGGTCCTCCTTTTGCAACTCTGAAACATGCCATAGACTGATAGATATGCATTATTTTTCAACTTATGAAGTGTTTCCATATACCTCAAGAATTGTAATGGTATTACACGTACCACCATGTCTAAATTCCTGAGGGACGTTCTTTGAATTATCCCTGTTCTCTTTTTTTTTTTTTTTATGATTTCTTTTTTACATGGGCAGGCCCCAGGAACCGAACCCGGGTCTTCTGGCATGGCGAGAGAGCATTTTTGCCTGCTGAGCCACTGTGGCCCCCCTGTCCTCTTTTGCCATAGATATTCAGAATTGCTGAGAATTTCCTTTCATGTGGCATGCAACTATAACAAGGAATCTCTTTCTGTCATCTTTTGTGCTCTCTGGTTTTTGCTAATCAGACTCTGTAAGTACATGGGAAAGGGACAGTAATAAGTTTTGAAATTACAGATGTTTATTTATGCATTTCCTTTTTATAATAACTCATAGAAACAAGATTTTTATCAAACCATCATAATCAGGGAACATTGTTATAAAACAAACAATTCTCAGAGGAAATCAAGACATTCTCAGGAAGAAACTGTTCAGTTTCTTTGCAAAGACTGTAAACAGCATATTCGTAGCTTCCTAAACAACCACCCAGCCACATAAATTATTTAAAGACCACCATCTTGTCTTTTACAGTTAAATAATCTCTGTGGACACTCTATCTTTAATCAGTGTTATGGATTTATGATCTCTTCATCCCAGAATAAAAGAGCTTTTTAATTTGGCCCATCAATTGAAGGATTTCTGATTTTATTATTTATTAGAAAATAAATTCGGCAAGAATGAAGAATCTGTGACAGCTTCCTTCTGGAATGTCATTTGAACAGATATGGTACATGCGATTTTTAAAATTGTTCCCTCTGGTGTGAAACAAATACTGAATTTTTTAATTTTTACATTAAAGTGGTTATAATTATCATTATAAAAGTAATTTCATCATTAAAGTTATTATAATTTTTTATTTAAAACTTATAAATTTTTTGGGGGGGGACATGGGTTCCAGGAATCGAACCTGGGTCTCTGGCATGGCAGGTGAGAATTCTGCCACTGAGCCACCATTGCACTGCCCTAAAACTTATAATTTTTTATATAATTTCCTTTGAAAATATTTAACCAGTTCATAGATATTTAATTCACTTTCCTTTATAGTAATGGGTTTTTAGAAATTAGCGTTTGTACCAGTAAGAAATGCATGGATGACTTTGAATTTGTCCCTAATATTATGTTTTAAACATTGTATAATTTAGATATTATAGTTTATAACTTTTAGTTTTGGGGCAAAAGTGAAATTATATCAAATAAGTAAAAACTTTTAAAGTTATCGGGGAGCTGATTTTCATCTTATAGAAATAATTTATTTCCTGACTATGATCAATACAATGATTCATAGATATTTAAACCATATATAGTAATATAACCGCTATTGAGATATATTCTTTTATACAAATGTAAATTTTTCTTATCTTTTTTAAATTAGAATCACTACGGATTCATGGGTTTTTATTTATTTATTCAAGTGAAGTTATTTATGATGCTTTAAATTATTCCAAATTTGGCCAGTGGGAGCCCTTTCAAGTTGACTTCTATAGCCTTTTAGCAAACTTCAAAATCAGACTTTCTTATTTACTTGTACAACAGAAGTCTCAGTATCATGTTGTGTTTTCTTTGTTCTAATCCTGGAATGTGCCCAAGAACCTGAGTTTATTTTAGCAGAGTATATGTAAACTAAAATCTGAGTTTCTGGGTTTTAGGGTGTGCATTGCTACCAGAGTATCTGAACCTTTCAGTGGACTTAAAATCCTAAGTTTATATTGACATGTCTAACTCAAATTTAACATGGCATATTTATTTTAACTTTGATATTATAATTTAGCCTCTTTTCTCTTACATGAAAAATCTTGGTCCGTAATAATAATAACACATTTACTTATTTGCTTTAGCCTAAAATTTGAATAAAATTTTTGTTATGAAATTGGAATATGTATCATTTTACAAACAATACGCTACTGAGAGAAGTATAAAATCATTTTGCAATTCTTTTTATCCTTAAAAAATATTTCACTAATGATGCACAGTCTGAGTTGTACTCAAAAGTCACATGAAATATTTATTTTTTGTGTTATGGTACCAATTTGATATACAGTTAAGTTTAACTCAAGCCATTCTAACTCCGCTCTCACTGCTATCCACATTTTTGTTATTACCCATCCCCCAGAATTACTTTGCCAATATCTAGCTTGGGTAATATTTATTATGTGCTTTTTCTTCTCCTCCTATGACACTGCTGCGCGTTATTAAGGAAATAATGTAAACATCCTGGTTAGTTTCAATATATATTGATGTTTTTGACCTGAACTGACCCTTTATTCTTGTTTTAAAATTATTTTTATTCATCTGTATTTGACTTCCTGTGATAATTCCCAAGAGTCCCTCCTAAAATTTCCTTCTACTTACAGCACCAATCCTATTTCTGAACTTCTCAGTCACAGCAATCACTTGTCTTGTTTTGTAAAGATAAAGCCAACTCTATTGTTAATATTGAAAATCTCTCCTCTGTTTCCTAAATGCTTAACAATTTTAATGGAATCTGCTGGCCAATGGCCAAAATTGCAAGGCTCAGAAAAAATTCCTGAGTCAGCCAATAACTGGTCACCTGAAGAACTGGTTGAATCAACATTTCCAAGTGTATTGTAAACTGCCTCCAAAAAACTAAGGATACCAGTCAAATACTTGTGGTCCTTTCTTAGTGACAGTACATGCTAAGAATATTCATTTTAATTATGTACTCAGAGTCTTGGAAAATGACCATACAACAGATTCATTGACACATTGGACTCACTAAATGACTGACTTGGGTCAGACTCCATTTATCATCTAGCCTCTATATGCTGTCACTCTTAAAGAAGGGCTATCATGCAGATTTGGATGCTGGTTTAGTTTCAGTTTAGATCCTGTATCCAACTGCCCTCAACATCTGTTGGTATCACTCTTGCCTCAGTGCACTATTGAGAACTGTTTCTTGTACAAATTAACTTAATTTGTTTTATGGAAAGATAGAATCATTATCATATTTCCTTGACATGGTATTACAGAGTTCATTCCTTCAACTGAAAGACTCTAAAGGCAAGAATTGGCCCAATTCTAGAAAATAGGCAACAGAATGTGACTTTACAAATTCAAATGTGATCACAAATGTTTGATCTTTTTTTTTTTTTTTTTTTTTTTTTTTTTTTTTTTTTTTTTTAAAGGAAAGACAGAGAGAAGGAAGGAAGGATAGAAGGAAGGAAGAAAGGGAAACATTTTTAAACATTTTCTTGTTTTATTGTATTCTGTTTCTCCGTTTTTGTTACATGGGCTGGGGCCGGGAATCGAACCGAGGTCCTCCGGCATAGCAGGCAAGCACTTTGCCCGCTGAGCCACCGCGGCCCGCCCGTTTGATCTTTTTTGATTAGGTCAAATGATTCTGTTATTGACTGCCCATTTATCTTTCAAAGGAATACCGTGGTCCATTAGCCCTAGCCAAATATGCCTACAGAGAGGGACCACTGTTTGCATTTCAGTTTTGTGGTCCACTATGGTAATTTATCCACCTTGCCTCTGATGGTTAGGACCACATCTGCCCCGTGCTATCCCAGAATCCTATTATCCCTGTTAACATGAGGGAGCCAAGTTCTAAACTAGCACTTCTATTAAACATTCTTAACTTATTAACCACAGTCATAACTGAGCCTGAGCTTCTCAAGAATGCAGGTGCCCTGCTGACTAATCCTCTTTTCAATGCTTAGTCAAGGAGTACCTTCTGGGACCTCCTGGGAAACAAGGTGGGTGGGTTTCTGGTCATAGGTAATACATCTGTTCTACCATATCTCTCTCAGAGCCAGTTTGACCCCTTCCTAAACACTTTGTCAAAGCAGTTGCAGCATCTCCACTTCACTTAACCTTTTGCCATTACATTTTTTTTCAAGCTTCAAGGAGCCTGAAAGATTGACACCAAGTGTCCCAGTCAAGAAGATTAAATACTGAATGATGGGAGGTATCCCGTGTCAATAAATTATCCCTTATCCAGGCTTATATTCCTCCCTCATCTACCCCTAGTCCAGGATCCTCAACATCTATACCCAGAAATTTTATCAAGTTTCTGCCAGTGTGTATTAGCTAGATTTTTTGTCATGCAGATTAGTGAATCATTCCTTTCCTCCTGAAGCAAGGAGAGATCTTCCCAATTAATGCCATGCTGAGATGTGACTATAGTTGGCATAGAAACAGATGAGGAGAATTTGGGATCAATCTCGAGGAAGATGAAGCCCATGTCCTTTAAAAGGGAGGTGGGCCACTTCTGTGGGTTCAGAGAGATGAAGGTAGCACATTGCTTGCTTTATGGCAAAATTTTTGCTAAATTAACTTTCAGAGCATTTTGCATTAAGTATTCACAAAAATACTTACATAATTTACATAATTTACATAATTACAAAATACTTACAATAATTCCATATACCTATGATGTGAATTTACTTTAGTCATTGATTTTTAGTTCAGAGAACTTACATTTGCACAGTCAACATTTTGTGAGTTTGTAGTCTCCTAATATTTGTGTTAAAACAAAGGACAGAAAACACGTGTGTGTGTGTGTGTGTGTGTGTGTGTGTGTGTGGAGGGGGTGCATGCATTTTACCTGAAATATAACAAAACTTTCTTCATAATATGTCTATTTCTAGATTAAGTCCCTCACTATTCAGAAACCATGACAGGTCAACCAAATTGGATTATGAGGGATAAAAGACTCAAAGGATAACACTGAACAGATTGGTAGTGATCTTAGTACATTTGGCAGCACAGCTTTAATGAAAGAGCTTTTTAAATCCTACAGATATTGTTTTAAATCCTAGCGACATTACTTAAACTCTGAACCTCCGTTTATTAAGCTGAAAATTGAAAAGGTTTTGTCTATACTTTTAGGTTGTTGAAGGATAAAATGAGATTACAGATAGTTTTACATTTAACTAAATCTTTACTCATATTTTTTCCCCTCCTTTCAGTGTGTGTGCTTTCCGCTCCCTTGTTGTGTGAACAAATCATTGAATAAATTAGTAAATTATAAAACATTTAGTAGGACATCTCCCAGAGACAATATCAAAATAAAACTAGTGGATTGGGAAAAATATGCAATATAAGTGACTACAAGGATTACTTTCATTATTTTTTTATTTTTTTCATTTTTTAACATGGGCAGGCACTGGGAATCGAACCCGGGTCCTCTGGCATGGCAGGCAAACATTCTTGCCTGCTGAGCCACCGTGGCCCGCCCTACTTTCATTAGTATTTAAGATGTTCATATAAATTGTAAACATACAAATAAACAGCTCATAATCGGAAAATGAGCAATGAATGTCAAAAGATAATTTACTGAAGAGAAAACACCTATTATTAATAAACATACATAGCATATTGAAATGTTCCTAATAGGGAAATTTAAATAAAAGCAAAATGATAATTTCTACCATTGATTGGTAATAATTAACAATGTATACTGATAATATCTGGTGATGGAAGTTCATGGGAATAGGTACTACCATAGAATGCTGGTAAATAAGTAAATGAGTGCTTTGCTATAACTTTTTGGGGGGAAAATAATTGTGTAGTATCATTAAAAGTATAATTAAACTATTCCTTGCTCCAATTAACTTACAATACTTCTATAGGAATCTATCCTATGGAAAGAAAAATACCAAAACATAAGCTATTTACCCACAAGGTATTTATTATAACGTTTTTGTAATTAATTAAAAAAGGTAAGCAAAATCAGAACAAAGCAAAACAGAAAACAACCACAAATTTCCTCTACAAGGAAAATGGTTGAGAGAACGATGGCATATCAATATTAGGGGGCAGCACTTTCCAGTAGAATTTTCTGTGATGAGGGAAATGCTCTATTTCTGTGCTGTTCAATGAGTAGTCGCTAGACACGTATGGCTATTGAGCTCATGAGACGTGGTTACTGAGCCCGAGGAACTGAATTTTAAATTTTATTTATTTTACTTAAATAGTCATATGGGGTTATTTTCTCTTGTATTGTACATCTGTGGAGAATGCCTAGGAGGAGGGTAACTGTGGAGTTTTAGAGGCAATTCAGAAGCTATTTCAGTAGCCTGTCTGAGATGCAAAGATGGCTTGTATATTATGGAGGAGAATATGAAAAGCAAATGGATTCCAGGTGTATATTGCTAGCAAAAATATTTTCTAATGGATTAGTATAAAAGATGAGGGAAATAAAGTGTTCAAAAAATAAGGCTGTGACCAGTGGCTAGAAGAAGCTGAAATCAAATGAGATGGTCTTTGGAGTGGGGGAGAAAGCATGTCTTTATAGTCATTTTGGGTGCCTGTGAGATATGCAAGTGGGTAGAGCTCAGGAAGAGGTCAGGATTGAAGATAATTACTAGATTATAGATGGAATCTGAAGCCATGAGAGGGCAAGGACATCAGCTAAGGAGAGATTAGAAAGTAACAAGAACAATAACAAAAAACAAAAAAACAGACTGAACACTGAGGTATTCTGATATTTAAAACACACAGAGAGAAAAAGTACAAGGAGAAAAATAGAGTAAGAGAAAAGGAGTAATAGCACTGGAGTTTGGAGTTTTGGATATCAAAAGAAAAAGAGAGTTAGGAAGGAGTGGGAAATTTGAAAGCTTCTTAGAGGTAAAAGATATTTGGACAGAAAAATGCCCATGAGAAATGCCAGTCTGGAGTCGGTTTGAGAGGGAGCAGTTTCCAAGCAGATGGGTAAGGGAAATATCTAAAGTGAATGATAGGTTACTAGATGAAGGCAATATTGTTTGAAAACTTAAATTTGAGAGTTGGGGTAAACTGCATTATTGGCAAAATATTTCAGCTTTAGTCTACCAGACCCCTCCATCCTGGGCCCATTCTAGCCATGACAACTTGGCTATGTGATTTTCATAAGCCAATGCAATTTCCAAAAATTTCAAGGTATAATAATATCACTTTCTGCATTTCATACACCTTCGTGTTCATCCTCTCAAAGAACCTAGGAAGTAATAAAGCCAAGTATAACATTTTAAGAGATCTTACAAACCACTTCAGCTGTCTCACAAACACACTGAGGATCAGAGTGCTGCTTTAGGCAGCTCATGACTTGTATATATTCATTTTTGTTACTATTGGAGCCTAATTCTACTTCACAGCAAGAAAATTGACTTTGGAAATTTATACTTTTTTTTTCACTTCACAGCAAGAAAATTGACTTTGGAAATTTATACTTTTTTTTTCACTTTAAAATATCAAGACCTTTTATTGGAGGTGCTTTATAGGAAAATGCTATATTTTATTCAAAAGTTAACTTTCTAAATGTCATTCCTATGCTTTTCTTTTTTTAATTTAAGTTACGATATTTCCAAAGATAGGACTCTATAAAGCAGACATCTTAGTGTTTCAGTTTTCTTCCTCATCAGTGACTTTCCTATCATATTCATTTGGTTACCAAGTTCTTTTTTTAAAATAAGGTAGTCAGTAGTGCAAGCTTAACCGCTTATTAGAAAATCAAGCTATGTGCTTTCCACTTCATGCATCATCACCAGCAATAAAAATCCTGAGATCAGGATGTTGCTGGCAGAATTTTTGACACTGTATTAGGTGGTATAAAATCCAACTTGCTTTTTGGAAATTCACAGCTCAGCTTTGATGATAATAGTGTAGTTGTTTTTTTTTTTTCCCCTCTGTAAAATAAGACCTGATTTCTAACTTATCAGGTTGAATGTATGTGCAGCGAAAGAGTGCTATTTTAAGTGTGAAAAGGAATTTTTCTGTCCAAAGCTCTACTTTCAGAAATGAACTTTTTTCAAATGGTAGAATTTGCAGTGCTGTTAGATTATGAAGAATTTAGGTGTATAAAAATAAGTTAATGGGAGAATTTGACATTTCAGTTCTTCATCATATTTGAGAAGTAAAATGAGGTTTCTCCACCTCTCCCATTGTTTCTATGTTTCTTCCTCTTCTCAACTCTAGTTAGAAAATGTTACTGTTGATGGTGAAGATATGGATTTTGTTTAAAATAATCAAATATTAAAATCTACTTAAATTGGCAAGGAAATATTTAAGAAGTTGCTATAATAAGGTTTTCATGGTCTATACTTCTCACATTACCCCAAGAATGGCATCGTAAGTGAGGGAGTGGAGGGCAAAAGAATAGAAGAAAAAAAAAGGAAAATATGAGGAATAAAAATGATAGAAAAAGAAAAAAGGATACTTGGAGCTTGGTCTTGAATCTGTGCACATTGAAAAGTAACCCAAGAAGAAATGTATGTTTTGCATTAATCTCTGGGATTGATGTGTGTTCAATATCAATAAATATAAAGATGTTTTCTGTTTGATTATTTGTTTCTGGTAATGGGCACCGTTTGTATGTGAGCATAATGCACAGATTTTATATGCAAGTGAGCCAGCCAGGTGCCCAGAGTAATAATAAACACAAAACCAGTTTCTCTGCTTCAGGCATTCACAATCCAGGGCAGTCTCCCAGACACTGATACACAGATATGAAGGAATAGGTTGATATGGCAGTGTATATACTCATGTGTCAAAAAGCAACTTAGAAATTGAATCAAATATAGGTCACAATTTATGCTCATGGATCACAAGACATTTCTGTGTACCTCTAAATGTCTTTACGGAGAAGGGATTATGATTATGTCCTTAACGCAGAAATGACTACACACTTTCCTTTAGCAAGCTAGGAAAGTGTTCCATCCATAGTGGATATTTTTGAGAAATAGAGGAGTGACATGTACAGTGCTTACTGCAATTCTTATCATGAAGAAAGTGCTTAAAAAGGGAGTTGTTTTTAATATTGCTTCATCTACAAAATAAGACATTTAGAGTGATGAACTTTTTAATACACATTAATGTGCTCTGATTCCACGAAAGTTTTGTGATAATCTAAATACATTTATAAATGAATAAATTCAGTTTGATATGATTGGGTTGGGAAAATAATGTTTCCACTGTAATATTGAATAGCACCCATGGATAATAGCCATAAAAGTTACTCAGGTTATGCACAAAGTTACCCATCTAAAGAGGGTGAGAGAGGGATGAAGCCCAGCATTTATGTCCTGCTGTGAGGTGAGTTTTACCAAGAGGAATGCATTTTTTAAAATATTTATCAAGCTCTTTTGAAGGCTAATAGTGGTAGACATTATGAAAATTAAACAACATATTTTAGTTTATCTGGTCTGTTGAACAAATACCCTTTTCCTAGAATGACTCAGAATTAGAAGAAACCTAGATTTATTTCCAGACAAAATGTTACATATAAAACTTTAGGTTATTATTTGACACAGTTCTTTTTTCCCAGAATACTGCTACTCATAACATATGCTTTACATTCTATCTTTTTTGAAGTATGAGAAACTAAAAAAAAGAAAAAAGAAAAGCAACTGTTTTTAAATTGTTACATGAGGACACCATAGCACCTTGAGGGCCTTCTAGAATATTAAGATCTTAATGGATAGGTCAGCCAATGTTTTTCTCACTTTGTTTCTTAAAAAACTCATGATAAGCATTAACTGTGTTCGCAAAACAATGGCTGATACCACTGTGAATACAGGACAACACAAATGTCTGGTTGATGAATATCTGGTTTAGGAATGTCCTTGGATTGTGATAATACTGTATTTACATATGAAGGATAAATTTCTCCCCTTTGATTAAATTTCCTCCTCCAAATAGTAGTTCTGGGTCTCCTGTGACTCCTAGAAACTAAAGTAGCAGGTTTTCATCCTTACTTTGTACCCTTGTGTTGTATTTCCCCCCACTCTCCCTTTCCTATATTTTCTTTCTTGGGTTGAGTGAAATTATATATACTTCAAATAATCTCATACATATGTACATCCTTATTTTCTTTTGTCCATTTGTTACTTTCTCCCCATACTCACCTCTTTTTAGCTAGACAAGAAAAATCCTTTCTCTTCTCCCCTTTCCTCTCTAAATCATTAAGTTCTCATTTTTCTATTAGCTTTTCCCAACCTACATTTCTGAAATGTCACGATAAATTGTGTTGTCTAGTGGTTTAACTTAATTCTCAATCTTAACACAGTATTACTTTTCCGTTGTGGGCTGAGCAGGTTTTACGAACTAGCCAGGTAACTCGTAAAACATTTTGCTCTTTTTAAATAGCATATGCATGTGAAACAGTTCAACCCACTTGTGGATTGGAAGCTGCCTACAGGGATACTGGATGCCAAAAAGTTTGGACAAACCTCATAATGAAAAGCAAAATCCTGAATGAAACTCCTGAATAGGAGGTTTTCTCTCCTTTATTGATGTGGAATGGTAGTGACAAAATGTTTTGAAACTAACCCATCAATTGTCTATATTTAAAGATATTTATTTTTAAAGCTACAATGCAATATTAATGAACTCACCAGGTGCCTATTCCTATTCCGTGCACTTTGCAATTTGAATGTGAGAAAGCATGAGATAAATAAAGTCATAAGAATGGAGATGCAGTTTAGCAACTGAGTTAGTTCACAAATGGGTTATGACCTCATGGTATCTCATTACAAGTGAACATTTGACATTTTAGTGGTGTCACATCTTAATGCCTTTCTTACTTAGATCTCCCATTTAGTTAAAATGGACACATATTTTCTCTTCCAACCACCCGGCAGGAATATTATTAAGTGACCCAGGTACAACCCATTAGGCAATTATTTTTAGATTTAAATCTTAAGGGCATGATAGAACAGCTCAAGCAAATTCTGAGGACTTTGCAGAAGCTACGATGGTTATGAGACCATCGTACAGGTGCAAAAGTTGCAGGTACTGCTGGCACCAGGGGCAGCCTCCCAGCCAGATCTTTTCTGAGGGGGGATCTTAGTTGTTCTCATCTTTCTGAGTTGCTGCCTGATTCTTAAGAGTGTCAAAATATTCTTCCTAAGCCTCTCAAACATCCCCAAATGCTTCCAAACAATAACCTTCTAATATACTACTTGGTTGCTAGAGTTACACTTATTTCCATTGTTTATAATTAAAATCTTGAGTGCAGTCATTTTTTTTTTAACATTCTAAATGAATGGATAATGCTAACGGACTCCTTTAAAAGATGGCGCTCAAGTCCCAAATTTGCCCTTGAAATTTTTGTTCTTGATCTCAGAACCTTCCTCCTACCCAGGAAATAGTATCACTGTTTTTAGCATCAGAGTGTAGTTTTTCTTAAATTTTTATTTCCAGTTATTTGTTGACATACAGGCAGGGAAATAGAAGGTGGAAGGGGGAGTGTTTTTCTGCAGTGACAGCAGAGTTGAGTGCAGTAAAGCAGAAGTGTGCAATGCACAAAAACGTTGGGAGCAGGCAAACTGGTGGAATTGAGGAAGCAAGTTTAAAAGCCACAGCCAGGGGCTGCTCAAACCAGAACCACTGCCCCATGTCCTAAGGTCTCTAATCTAGCTGATTGTCTCCTGACACATACCCATCCACTCCACACCCCACCCCTTACTCTGGTCAGTCAAGGTTGAAAGTTCTCTGGACATTAATTTTCTGCAGGAACTGAATGAAGTACACAAAGAAGAGTGATCTGTGGCCATCCTACAATAACCACAGGGGCTTCTAATGCCAGCCCCCTCATTCTTCCCTTGCTTGGGGATGGGGGAGGAGGGCACATGATGGACAGTCTGGTTGTGGGCTACCCCAACCAAGCAGGGTCTAAACACAGCCAGGCATAAGAGACTTTAATCTTCTCTGGTGTCCCAGCCCACCAGTGCCACCCAAGAGCCCCGAATCATTAGTGTAAGCACTGCTGGTCTAATGGATGGGTTGGGGGAGAGGATGGGACCAGGACTGGGCTCTGAGGCCAATCATGGCACAGGTCTACATGTATAGTGTTGGTGAAGCTGGGGCCAGGGCTCCATTCAGCACAACGACCCATCTCCCTTCTTGTAGAAGCCCCGTCCTTGTCAACATTCATGACCACACAGAGTTCTACATCCTCAGCTCAGGCCTAATGAACAGGGTCCTTATACAGCACAGGGAAGACACCTCAATGTAGGAGAGTCTGGCAGGCCATACGGTGGTTCCAGGTCACAAAAATGATGGGACCACAGGGGCGGTATCTGGCCATCTGGTTTGAAGACCTGCCAGTATTGGCAAGGATGATTATGGTGACCTCGGCAGCAGCTTCAGTGAGTCGCTGGTAATGGGCACCAGGCAGGGGAACTCCTGAAACAACTGTAAGTGGTAGATGGTGGCCTGTGCTTCAGGAGCAAGCTGGTGCTGCATGTTGACAGTCTCTAGAGGACAGTACTCCATGGCTGCTTCTCAAATTGCGTGATGCAGTCAGTTCCATCCATGACAACACTGGTCATGTCACTGCCCTCAGCCTAGGTGGGACCAAGTCTTTTGATTGTGCTCTACAGCATCTGGATGACAGATATGACAGGTTTTCCAGCTCAGTTTCCCTGCTCAGTCATTAACTTCAGAACTAGGAAGAGCTTCTCTGCAAGGAATCTCAATGCCCAAATCACCACAAGCCACATGATCCCATGTCAGGCCTCCAAGATCTCGTCAAAACTTCAAACACCCCCTTGATTTTTGATTTTGCTGATTATCTTGATGTTCTTTCCTTGTTCTCCCAGGACCTTCCTGACAGCATGGACGTCAGAGGCTTTTTGAATGAAAGATGCAAACACCATAGCCACTTCCTGCTCCACTCTAAACTTTAGATCCTAAAGATCCTTTTCTATCACAGTAGGCAGGTTCACAGCAGCTTCTGAAAGGTTCACACCCTTCTTGAGGGCCATGAAGCCACAATTTTCCACCTCCTTCACCAGGAAATCAACACCTTTCTCCTTCACCTGAAGAGAAATAAGTCCACCATCCACATACATCTTGTGGCCCACTTTCACCCCTTTGCAAATGTCCTTTCTTGTAGTTCAGCCACAGGATATTCTTCTCAACCTTCTCCATATACACAGAGTGATCTTTGGAATGGCTCCTGACTTCAGCTCTACACTCAGCAATACTGCTGCCCCTGATGAGCCCAGGTCAGATCTCAGGTCCTTTAGCGTCCAGGGCCAGAGCAATTGGGCAGTAGAGAATGGGGTCAGAAACAAAGTTTTCTGTGGTTACACACACATTCTTGATGTCTCATCATGGTACTCCTGAGTTCCATGAAAAAGTTCAGATGAGCCATATTCATTCCAGATTTAATCATCTCTGAGCTGAGCTGATGGTATAGATAATGTCAATGTTCCAGGTCGTGATGGGCATTGAGTCAATGTCCAGGTGGCAGATGTGCTCCAGGAATGCGCTGTAGATATGCTCCCACATGTGGCTGCTGGGTCTGAAGGCAGGCAGTCTCGGCCCTACCATGGGGCTTCCACGTGGTTTCTGAAATTCCCCCACGTGTTTTATCTCAGGCTGCGCTACAAATGTAGCATAAGCCTGGAGGTTCTGGATGTGTCTTTCTTTGCCTATAATGTAGTTTTGGTAAGACCATAAAGAAATCAGTGTCAATAGGGCAATATTCAATTCGGTCTGCTTCAAATAACTTTTGGACATCTATTCAGGTTCAGCACTGGGCTTAAAATCATGAATAAAGCATTATGCTTTTCTTCACAAAGCCTATAGTTCAGAAGGGAGATAGATGCTATAATATTGGTAATGCTATATAAAAAGTGTTGTAATTGAGATATTGTACAGCCATTGGTAAGCATGCAAAGCTTCAGGTGTAATGTCAAAGAAGAAGAGAAATATTTTCTTCTGTCCAAGTTAGAATCAGTGAAGGATGCTTAAAGAGGTGATAAGAGCTTTAGCACAGAGAGCCTATAGGCAGAAGTAGTAAGATTGTGGAGCAGAATTGAAATGAATGAAAAGTTAAGGGAAAGTGCATGTATATTTTCATACCTTGTGTCTGTTATGATAAACTGGTGCTTTCAGTTCTATCGGAAGCAACACAAAGCAGACCAAGATGCCTTCAGTCACCAGACAGAATTGTGTTTGCAGGCACCAGGTATAAGAGAGACATAAAAAAGGTGCACCAAGCCACTGCTGAATAGTTTCTAAATAATATCTCCACTTTACTGATTATTTTACTGCTCACCATTGGCGTAATTTCTCTAGAGCTGTACCCTTGATTATGTGAGTATTGCTATCAGATATCACAAAGAAACTGCAGTCTTTTCTATTTGATTTGTTTATTTCAGGAGACAATGCTGTCTGCTAAATACATCTTAAGAATAAAAGTTGACGACGAAGGATGGCAGATTGCGAATCCACAAAAGTGATTGTCAGGTTTCCGAAAGCTGTGCTCATACTCATAATCTTTACTGAGGTCTTTCTCCCCTCTCTTTTCATGTTCAATAATTTTTATTCTTTAAATAGTTTCTCCATGTCTCAAAATCCTAGGCAACATCTTGAAGAACTTTGAAACCACAAGAGTACTTACAAAAGAATCTTTTTTTAAAGGTATAATGAAATCATCTTGCTGAAAATCATTCTGTTAACATCATTAACAGAATTTTCAGTGAAATGGACTGAAGTTTATCTGGGTTAAGCTAACCTAGTTTTAGTAGATAATGAAATGAATGAATGAATAATGAATAATATAAATGAATAAAAATGAATGAGGGCGGGCGATGGTGGTGCAGTGGCAGAGTTCTCACCTGCTGTGATGGAGACCTAGGTTCTATTTCCAGTGCCTACCTGTTATGGTTAGCTTCATGTGTACTTGGCCAAGTGGTGGTGCTTGTTTGTCTGGTTGGGCAAGTGCTGTCTTGTGTTGCGATGAGGACATTTCATAGAATTAAATCATGATCATGTCAGCTACATCCATAGCTGATTCCATTTGTAATCAGCCAAAGGGGAGTGTCTTCTGCAATGAGTGATGCTTAATCTGATCACTGGAAGCTTTTTAAGGAGGATTCAGAAGAAACAGCTTCTTCTTCCTGCTTCGGCTGGTGAGCCTCTCCTGTGGAGTTCATCCAGACCCTCCATCGGAATGGTCGGCTTCACAGCCTGCCCTGCGGATTTTGGATTCTGTGTTCCCGCCGTCAAGTGTGGCACTTTTATAAATTTCATATTTGCGAGTGTTCCCTGTTGATTCTGTTTCTCTAGAGAACCCTAACTAATACATCTTGGTACCAGGAGTGGTTCTTAAGAAACAGAATCTTAAAATTGGGTTTTTATGAATGGTTTTCTACTCTGACTGGACTCAAAGGCACTAAGGACTCTGATTCCCATAATCAGAATGACATTGCCAATTCATGGAGTGAGTTGGCAAAAGAGATCACCACTCAATTCTCCTAATGCTTCGCTTGTATGAAAGCAGGCTCTGGGGGATAAAGTTTTTGACACCTTTATGAAGTTTTGTGGAAATAAAAGGTATGGAGATGTTGGCTGGTTGTTGTAAGATACACTGGATACATTAAGGAGTGAAAGGGATGGGCTTAAGGCTTCAAACAAGAAGCGTGCACACTGTCTGACAGAGTTAGACATTTCTATGAGTATCCTGAAGGAAAATCTTATTTCCTGTAGCCGTAGACTTGAGATCTCTGAAAATCAGACTCAGAATCTTATTGTTAGAGCAGCAACTTTACAACATAAACTGAAATCTCAGTGTTGCATGGTGTCTGCCATTAAAGTGAGGGCATTGATTGGAAAGGATGGGACCCTGAAAAATGGGATGGTGACATATGGATTGATAATGGTGTCGGGGATGAGGTTGAAACCCTAGATCATGATGAGCCTTCTCTAGATAACCCTGTAATAGTTTGCCCTGATGATATAACTGCCCCACTTCCAGCCTGCCTTGAGGAGTTGACCACCCAACCTCCTCCTGAAGGGATTAGCTCTAGAGTGATTAATTCTGTTTCACCAGATGAAACTGCAAATGAAAGCCCTGAAGCAAATAACTTGGAAGATATTTCTAATTCTTTTCATGACCCACCCCCACCACCCCTCATTTCTTCCAGGCCTATAACTAGACTAAAGTTCCAATAGGCCCCTAAAGGTGAGGTACAGAGTATCACACATGAGGAGGTATGTTATACTCCAAAAGAACTGTGTGAATTTTCCAGTTTATATAGACAGAAATCAGGAGAATATGTATGGCAATAGATTTTAAGGGTATGGGATAATTGTGGGAGGAATATAAGGCTGGATCAGATTGAATTTATTGATATGGGCCCACTAAGCAGAGATTCTGCATTCAATGTTATAGCTCAAGGGATTAGAAAAGGTATTAACAGTTTGTTTGGATGGTTGGTTGAAACATGGATCAAAAGATGGCCGAAGTTACCTGAGGTTGAAATGCCAGAATTGCCCTGGTATAATGTAGATGACGGGATCCAGAGGCTTAGAGAGATTGGAATGTTAGAGTGGATTTATCATGCAAAGCCTGCTCTTACACCCCAGGAATGTCCAGAGGATGCACCTTTTACCAGAAGAGTGAGAAATAAGTTTGTGAGACTAGCACCATCATCCCTGAAGAGCTCTGTGGTTGCACTTCTCTGTAGGTCAGATATTACTGTAGGAACTGCTGTCACTGAGCTGGAATCCTTAAACACAATGGGGATGACAGGATCCCGAGTTGGCAGAAGCCAGGTGGCAGCACTTAATCATCAAAGGCAGGGTAGACGTGGGTATTATAATAGACAGCAAACTCAAAGCAGGCATCAAAATTATATGACTTGCAGAGATTTGTGGCATTGGCTAGTGTCATGGTTAGGGACAGGTGTCAACTTGGCCAAGTTGTGGTACCTGTTCATCTGATTGGGCAAGCGCTGGCCTGTCTGTTGCAATGAGGACATTTCATAGGATTAGGTCATGATCACGTCAGCTACATCCACAGCTGATTCCATTTGTAATCAGCCAAAGGGGAGTGTCTTCTGCAATTAGTGATGCTTAATCTGATCACTGGAAGCCTTTTAAGGAGGACTCAGAGGAGACAGGTGGCATTCCTGCTTTGGCTGGTGAGCCTCTCCTGTGGAGTTCATCCAGGCCATCCATTGGAGTCGTCAGCTTCGCAGACTGCCCTGTGGATTTTGGACTCTGCATTCCTACGGTCACGTGAGACACTTTCATAAATTTTATATTTGCAAGTGTTCCCTGTTGATTCTGTTTCTCTAGAGAACCCTAACTAATACAGCTAGTAAATCATGGGGTACCTATAAATACAATAGAAGGGCAGTCTACTAAATTCTTGTTTGAGCTGTATAAACAAAAGAGTTCTAGGTCATGTGAACAGAAGTCTAATCTGAATTACAAAAACACAGAGTCACGGACCCTTAATCAATTTCCAGACTTGAAACAGTTTATAGACCCTGAGCCCCTTGAATGAAGGGGAGGCCAGGTCCCTTTGGGGGAGAACCCTGTTACACTGCCACAAATTTATACTGTTAATCTTCCTCAAGCCTTCCCCAAGGAGACCAATGGCCTTGTACCAGGGTAACTGTGCTTTCGGGAAAAGGATATGATCAGATGTTTTGGGGATTATTAGACACTGGTTCAGAAGTGACATTAATTCCAGGGGACCCAAAACGTCACTCTGGTCCACCAGTCAGAGTGGGGGCTTATGGAGGCCAGGTGATCAATGGACTTTTATCTCAGGTCTGCTCACAGTGGGTCCAGTGGGCCCCTGGAACCATTCTGTAGTTATTTCCCCACTTCCAGAATGTATAATTGGTATAGACACACTGAGCAACTGGCAGAATTCCCACACTGGCTCTCTAACTCATGCAGTGAGGGCTATTATGGTGTAAAAGGCCAAGTGGAAGCCACTAGAACTGCCCCTACCAAGCAAAATAGTAAATCAGAAGCAATACCGGATTCTGGAGGGATTGCAGAGATTACTGCCACTCTTAAGGACTTAAAGGACGCAGGGGTGTTGATTTCCACCACATGCCCATTCAACTCTCCTATTTGGCCTGTGCAGAAAACTGATGGTTCTTGGAGGATGACAGTGGATTATCATAAGCTCAACCAGGTGGTAACTCCAATTGCAGCTGCTGTTCCAGATGTGGTATCATTGCTTGAGCAAATCAATACATCCCCTGGTACCTGGTATGCAGCTATTGATCTGGCAAATGCTTTTTTCTCAATAGCTTTTAGTAAGGACTACCAGAAACAGTTTGCTTTCAGATGACAAAGACAGCAATATTCTCTTACTGTCAACTCCCCAGTCCTATGTTATAATCTTGTCCGCAGGGACATTGATTGTTTTTTCTTCCCACAAGACATCACACTGGTCCATTATATTGATGATGTCATGCTGATTGGAACTAGTGAGCAAGAGGTAGCAACTACTCTAGACTTACTGCTAAGGCATTTGCATGTCAGAGGATGGGAGATAAATCCAACAAAAATGCAGGGGCCTTGCACCTCAGTGAAATTTCTAGGTGTCCAGTGGTGTGGGGCATGTCAAGATATCCCTTCTAAGGTGAAGGATAAGTTGCTGCATCTGGCCCCTCCCACAACCAAAAAAGAGGCGCAACACCTAATTGGTCTCTTTGGATTTGGGTGACAACATATTCCTCATTTGGGTATGTTACTCTGGCCCATTTATCGAGTGACCAGAAAAGCTGTTAATTTTGAGTGGGGACCTGAACAAGAGGAGGCTCTGTGACAGGTGCAGGCTGCTGTACAAGCTGCTCTGCCACTTGGGCCGTATGATCCAGCAGATCCAATGGTTCTGGAAGTGTCAGTGGCAAATAGAGATGCTGTCTGGAGCCTTTGGCAGGCCCCTATAGGAGAATCACAACACAGACCCTTAGGATTTTGGAGCAAAGCCTAACTATCTGCTGCAGATAACTACTCTCCTTTTGAGAAACAGCTTTTGGCTTGCTACTGAGCCTTAGTAGAGATTGAACACTTAACCATGGGCCACTAAGTTACCATGAGACCTGAGTTGCCTATCATGAGCCACCAAGGCATAAAGTTGGGCATGTGCAGCAGCACTCTATTGTAAAATGGAAATGGTATATATATATATATATATATATATATATATATATATATATATATATATATAAGACATAGGGCCAGAGCAGGTCCTGAAGGCACAAGTAAGTTACATGAAGAAGTGGCCCAAATGTCCATGGTCACCAATCCTGCCACATTACCTTCTCTTTCCCAGACCAGAGCTATGGCCTCTCGGGGAGTTCCTTTCAGTGAATTGACTGAGGAAGAGAAAATTCGGACTGGTTTACAGATGGTTCAGCACGATATGCAGGTACCACCTGAAAGTGGACAGCTGCAGCACTACAACCCCTTTCTGGGGTGTCCTTGAAGGACAGTGTTGAGGGAAAATTCTCCCAGTGGGCAGGACTCCGAGCAGTGCACCTGGTTGTTCATTTTGCTTGGAAGGAAAACTGGCCAGAGGTGCGTTTGTATACTGACTCATGGGCTGTTGCTAATGGTTTGGCTGGATGGTCAGGGACTTGGAAAGACCATAATTGGAAAATTGGTGACAAAGAAGTCTGGGGAAGAAGTATGTGGATAGACCTTTCTGAGTGGGCTAAAAACATGAACGTATTTGTGTCCCATGTAAATGCACACCAGAGAGTGACTTCAGCAGGGGAAGGTTTTAATAATCAAGTGGATAAGATGACCCGTTCTGTGGATTCCAGTCAGCCTCTTTCCTAAGCAACTCCTGTCATTCATTGCCCAATGGGCTCATGAACAAAGTGGTCATGGTGGTAGGGATGGAGGTTATGTATGGGCTCAGTAACATGGACTTCCACTCACCAAGGCTGACTTGGATACAGCCACTGCTGGGTGACCAATCTGCCAGCAGCAGAGACCCGCACTCAGCCCCCAATATGGCACCATTCCCCCGAGGTGACCACCCAGCTACGTGGTGGCAAGTTGATTATATTGGACCACTCTCTTCATAGAAGGGGCAGGGATTTGTTCGAACTGTAATAGACACATACTCTGGATATGGGTTTACTTTACCTGCATGCAATGCTTCTGCCAAAACTACTATCCATGGGCTCACAGAATGCCTTATCCATCATCATGGTATTCTACATAGCATTGCTTCTGGTCAAGGAACACACTTTACAGCAAATGAAGTGTGGGAATGGGCACATGCTCATGGAATTCTCTGGTCTTACCATGTTCACCATCATCCAGAAGCAGCTGGATTGATAGAATAGTGGAATGGCCTTTTGAAAACTCAATTACAGTGCCAACTAGGTGGCAATACCTTGAAAGGCTGGGGTAATGTTCTCCAAGAAGCTGTATATGCTCTGAATCAGCGTCCGCTGTATGGTGCTGTTTCTCCCATAGCCAGGATCCATGGGTCCAGGAACCAAGGGGTGGAAATGGGAGTAGTACCATTCGCTATTACCCCTAGTGATCCACTAGGAAAATTTTTGCTTCCTGTCCCTGCAACCCTGAGCTCTGCTGGTCTACAGGTTTTGGTTCCAAAATGGGGAGTGCTTCTTCCAGGAGAAACAACAATGATTCCACTGAACTGGAAGTAAGACTGCCACCTGGTCACTTTGGGCTACCTATGCCACTGGATCAACAAGCCAAGAAGGGTATTACATTATTGTCTGGGGTGATTGACCCCTACTATCAGGGGAAAGGAGGACTGCAACTACATAATGGAGGTAAAGAAGTGTTTTCTTGGAATGTAGGAGATCCCCAGGGGTGTCTTTTAGTACTACCATGCTCTGTGATTAAAATCAATGGAAAACTGCAACAACCCAATCCAGGCATGACTACCAATGGCTCTGAAACTTCAGGAATGAAGGTTTGGTTCACCCCAACAGGCGAATAACCACAGCCAGCTGAAGGGCTTGCTGAGGGTAAAGGGAACATGGAATGGGTAGTGGAAGAAGTAGTGATAAATATGAACTTCACCATGTGATTAGTTACAGAAATGAAGACTGTAATGCTGTTTTGTTCACCTTATACTATTTAAGTTGTAAGATATCAAGTTTAAGAATGAATGTTGCCCAAAGATTTGTGCTCTATTTTGGAGAGATTTAATGTGTTTCCAGTTATATCCAGGACAGTTGAGTATTGTTAGGTAAAAGAAAAAAAATGTCTGTTTTATTGTTTTTTATTTAGAAATTTGATATGGTTTAAGGTGGTATGTATAGCTGCCAAGTTGACAAGGGGTGGACTCTGATGGTTAGGTTCTGGTGTTGAGCTGGCCAAGTTGTGGTACATGTTTGTCTGGTTGGACAAGTGCTGGCCTGTCTGTTGCGATGAGAACATTTCATAGAATTAAATCATGATCATGTCAGCTACATCCATAGCTGATTCCATTTGTAATCAACCAAAGGGGAGTGTCTTCTGCAATGAGTGATGCTTAATCTGATCACTGGAAGCCTTTTAAGGAGGATTCAGAAGAGACAGGCTCTTCTTCCTGCTTCGGCTGGTGAGCCTCTCCTGTGGAGTTCATCCAGACCTTCCATTGGAATCGTCGGCTTCACAGACTGCCCTGCGGATTTTGGACTCTGTGTTCCTGCGGTCACGTGAGACACTTTTATAAATTTTATATTTGCAAGTTTTCCCTGCTGATTCTATTTCTCTAGGGAACCCTAACTAATACATCTATACTACCCATGCAAAAAAAATAATAGTTATAATAAGAAAATGAATGAAATAAGTCAGACACAAAAGGAGAAATGTTGTATGATCTCATTTGTATGCAATAATTAGAATACACAAATTTATGGTAATAAACTAGGATCCACTTTTCCAGGAGCTAATGTGAAGTCAGGGAATGGGGAGTTAATGCTTAATTGTACAGTTTCTTTGAGACTGATGGAAAACTTGCATTAGATGGTGGTAATGGTAGCACAACATTGCGAATGCAACTAACTATTGTAATATATATTTTAAAGTGAATACAATTGGTAATTTTAGGTATATATGTTACTTGAATAATTTTTTTAAAAAAACAATAGAACTATAAGGAAAAATTCACTGTTAGTGGATAAGATTAGAGAAAGAATTCTTAAAGGACATTATAAATGAACTGTTTGAAATTTTCTGGAAACATCCAATTACATAAAGATGATAATAATAGCATACTTGTTAAAAGCCCTGATATGATTTTATATACCATACATATTTATTAGAGAGCATGGCTTAAAGATTCTTATTCGTTAATGTAGGAAGTCCTACTCTGGAAATACTTTGTTAGCATGGTTTGAATTATGGCATAGGTACTGTATATAAGCAAGTTTTTGCTTATATTAGTATAGACTTTATTTTTTCTTAACAACTTCAGATAATCTCCTTATAGATTGCAAGAATTACTATTTCATTGTAGTTCTATATTTACTTGTTTTCTGCTCTGTTTCTTAGACATTTCCTAAGCCATATTCTGGCTATTTAAGAGCCCTAAATCAGATTTGCTATTGCCTGTCTGTGGAAGGGGTAGATAAAATCTTTTCAGCTGCATGTATCCACCAAATTACCGGGGCACATCTGATTCCCAACATTTTCAGTGATCATTATCAGCTATACTAGATGTGAAGTAGAAAGAACGGCTTGATTTTTATAGAAAGGATTGAACTTCCTCACAAAAAATCTTGTTTTGACTTGTACAGTGAGCACTGTTGCTATGTAGGAAACACATGGAGAAAAGCAGATGGAGACAGCAGAATGCCATCTTGGGAAGTCCTTTTTTCACCGAGACTACGTGGTAAAGCCCTTTAGAGCATAACTGTGAAAATATGAGAAAATGTTGTTGATTCTTGAGAGGAAAGAAAATCGAAATTCTATTAAACTCACATATTTCTTTTCTTTGTGTTGCATTTGTGAAAATGAGACCCATTCAAGAGAAGTCTGGATCTGAAGTTCCTGTTCAGTGAATGCCATTCAGCCTCTAACTAAATCAACTACAGCAAATTGTAGGAATACTATGAATACTCTGAATAGCTCCTTATCTGCTTCAGACCCAGAGAACTTTAATTCACCTTTTTTTTTTTAAACACCAGCAACAACAAAAACCAGAGTCCTTGGGGACTTCTTGAAACTCTTTATATGCATCCCTTTGCCTGAGGCTACACTTAGTCCTGGCAGCCCTGAGCCCAGCCCAACCAACCCACATCTTTCCCTCCCTCTTAGCCTGGACTGAGGGTGTGATTCAGGGTGGGAAAGCCCTGCAAGTGGAGGATGGGGAGAAGAGGAGGATAGGGAGAGGGGTGGTCAGATCCACACAATGTAAGGCTTTATTGGTCTTGGTAGAGGGTTTGAATTTTATTTTTATTGCACTGAAGAATCTTGGAGGTTGTTTTTTTTTTTTTTTTTCCTCCCCCAAACTTTTTTTTTTTCAACCAAGGAGAAAGCATATTCATAGAAAAGAGCACAAATCATAAGTGTGAATTTTCACAAAATAAATGCATACACTATTACCAGCCCCTATAAGCCCCCAGAAGCCTTAGGTCTTCTCCCACTCACTAACACTCCCCCGTTCTAAAGATAAACACTATTTTGACTTCTAGCAAACACATTAGTTTTACTTACTCTAGAAATCTTATTTAAGTGGAATCACAGTATATACTCTTTTGGGTGTAGCTTCTTTCACTCAGTATTATGTTTGTGTGATTCATCTCTGCTGTTTGTATAACATTAGTTCATTAATTTTCATTTCTGTGTGGTATTCCATTGTGTGAATATATTGTAATTTATTTATCCTTCTCCTATTGATAGACACTTGGGAACTTCCTGTTTGGGGCTTTTGTAAATAGTGCTCCAATAACCAACTGTGTGCATGTCTTTTCAAGCATATATGTAAGCATTGCTCTCCAGTAAATACCCAGCAGTGGATATGCTGGGTCACAGAGCAGGTGTGTGTTCAGCTTTAGTAGATACTGACAGTTTTCCAAAATAGTTGTACCAGTTACACTCCCACTACCAGAGCCTGAGAGTTCATGAGGTTTTTCACCAGGGAGTGACACAGTGTGTGTCCTAGTCCACTGTCTATGCTATTAAATGTTTATTGAGCAGCTTAAGTGAGGGATGTATGAGCACATGCTGAAAAGGGAGAGGATTCTGAATGGGGCTGGTGGAACTCTTCTGGGCACCACGCTCTTATCAGACACCATCCTCTGCCCAAAGACTGGTAGTAAACCAGTAAGGACCCTTTTCTCCCATGGGAAGAAAGCATGGCCTTTCCAATGCCTTGATTTTAGACTTCTAGGCTCAAAAACCTTGAGAAATAAATTCCTGTTGTTAAGGAAACTGCTATCTGACATTTGTCATAGTAGTCCAGAAAACTAAGACACAGTGTGTATGCATGGCTTAGATTGCATTTTCACACAACTTCCCTAAATTGTTAGATAACTAGTAATGTGTAATTCCATATTCCCCCATTGTTGGTACTTTGGTACTTTTCCTTTTCTGGGAAATGAGCAAAAATTGTCTTATACCTAGTTTCTAAGTAAATTCTGAGGCTCTATTAAATATTTTTCTTCTTTCCTAAGTATACATTTCTTTTGCCTTTTTATATAGTTGAACATTTTGTGTTCTCAGCATGAGAAAATATTTTTAAAAATTGAAGTAGCAGAAAAATAATTTAAAATATTTATATTCCATCATGGGATTTCAATATTATGGTTGGAAATATAATTTGAAAATTCCAAGCTTATAATATATACAAATGTGCAAATAGGAAGATAATAATAAATTTTTAATATGTTTTGCTGAATCTCAGGTGCTAGGTTAAACATGAATTGTGGAATTCAGAAACAAATTGAAACTGAGGATCAAATTCGAATGTTCCCAGGGCAACAAATAGGGTTTTCATCTTTTGTGTTTGATGTTTTTGTTTCTAGCTCTCTAATATATATCTCAGTGATGGATGATGTAAAAAAATAATCCTCACTGATCTTAACAATCTGAATCTTGAGAAAATGAGATGTGAGAATTTATGAAAATTGTATGTGATGTGCTGTGACACTGCTTCTCTTTGGCCATTTCCTCTGTTTTTGTTGCCTAGAAATGTTCAAATCCCTGTTTCCCATTAGATGTGAAATTTTTGAGTGCAGGGACTGTATTTTAATCCATCTCTTCCACTTTGAGGTTCTAGAATAGAATCTAGAATAGGATCTGCCTCACAATAACACTGACAAATTACTGAATGATTAAGTGACTTGGAAAAAAATCATTTGATGTCTTGAATGTTAATAATTAATGAAGAAACTTTACCTAACTTCAAATGTTTTCTTAAGATTCTTCTCCATCTTCCCTGCCACTCCTACCACATCTTAATACAATGAAAGTTAAAAGGAAAGAGGATTTACATTTTGGCTTTGAGGAAATTAATATAATTAATATGAAGAATATCTCTATGAAGTTGAAGTAATGTGTTTTTGTTATGCATCTGTTCTAGTTTGCTAGCTGCGGGAATGCAACACCAGAAACGGATTGGCTTTTAATAAAAGGGGATTTATTTTGTTAGTTCTTCAGAGGAAAGGCAGCTAACTTTCCACTGAGGTTCTTTCTTACGTGGAAAGGCACAGGATGATCTCTGCTGGCCTTCTCTCCAGGCCTTTGGGTTCCAACAATGTTCCCTGGGGTGATTCCTTTCTGCATCTCCAAAGGCCTGTCATGAGTTGTGAGCACTGAGATGAGGAATACTGAGCTGCTTGGCTGTGCTACATTGTGCTCTCTCATTTAAGCACTAGCCAATTAAGTCAAATGTCATTCATTGCAGCAGGCACACCTCTTAGCCAACCGCAAATGTAATGAGCAACAGATGAGGTTCACGTACCATTGGCTCATGTCCACAGCAACAGAACTAGGTGCCTTCACCTGGCCAAGTTGACTACTGAATCTAACTACCACAGCATCTTAAAGGATGAATGGCTATTTGAAAGCAGAGAATGAAGTACTTGGAATGAAGGGAAAAATACAAGCAAAGTGCCAGTAGCAGAAAATTGAATGTAATACTTGATTTAACTGGAGTCTAGGTCAGAAATGTGGAAAGACTTTTGCAAAGTTAGGTTAGAGTCTTGAATGTCAGGCAGAGAAACGTATCTTAATTTGTTAGTAATAAGAATTCATTAGTATTTTAAAGATCATTTTTTTATATATAATAGCTTCTTTTTGTTCTATTTGACTGAATGTTCACCCTGTATTTAAATGTTTTTCTGAATACAAGTGATCATTTCATCACTTGATATTGACTGAAGAGTAATTGATCTTAAATTTCCACCATAGCCAGACTTTCTTTGCTTCTGATTTTCTTCTTGTTTAAGAAACCATGGTTCTAAATGTCTTTGTGAGAATTCATCACATATACTCTTCACTGGCCCTGATTCAACTGTTTCTGTCTTCTCTGTCCACGTAAATGAATGCACCTTTGTTTTACCACCTGACTCCTTAAAGATCAATGTCATTTTTATACTTTAGACCCTCACATGTAACAAAATATACATAATATCAAATTAAGTTATTTTCTTCACATCTTGGTAAATTTAACCCCTACATATTAATTTCATTTTGATACAGTTATAAGCATTGAAGGACCTAGTAGGCCAAGGCATGGCATGATTCCAGTAGTTCCATAGCATCTTAGAATCATTTTTTTGTGTGTTATTTTAAATTTTGTGGGCTCAGGATCCATCATCCTTAGGATTTGAAATGCTTGTTTTCACCCTGTTTCAAACAAATCCCATTCATATATGTTTCATCAAAACTACTATATGTGAAATAAAACTGTTGATTCAATCCCAAACTATTCAAAATGGAAGTGAACTGAGGCTTATTTCTCAAACTGAGTGAGCCAGAATAAGTTCATTAATAAAACACCAGAGCAAGTGCCATTACTTTTTTCTCTCTTTTGTGTGTGTGTGTGTGTGTGTGGGCAGACTCAGGGAATCGGACCTGGGTTTCTGGCATGGCGGGTGAGAACTCTGCCACTGAGCCACTGTTGCCCACCTGCCATTACTATTTAAAAAATTTTTAAGGATAGGTTTACAGAAAAATCATATAAAAATACATCATGCCTATATACTCATTATTAACACTTTACATTGGTGTGATACTTTCGCTACAATTAATAAAAGAATATTAAATTGCAATTGTAACTATAGTTCACAGTTTACATTAGGGTATATTTATTTTTCCAATATATCACCCTATTATTAACATCTTGCTTTTTTCCAGTAATTAACAAAAGGGCGGTACATTTATTATAATTCATGAAAGAATATTTTTATAATTGCATTATTAACTATAGTTCATCGTTTACAATATGGTTCACTGTGTTGTAAAGTCCTATGTTTTAGTTTTTCATTTTTATTCTCTAACATATATACAACCTAAAATTACCCCCTTGTAACCACAGTCACATATATAATTCAGTGCTGTTAATATTCACAATGTTGTGTAACTATTACCACCATTCATTTCTGAAACTTTGCAATCAACCCTAAGCTAATATAAATTCTGTTCAAATTAGGCTTTAGGTCCCCATTCCCTACTCCCAACCCAGCCCCTGGTAATCTGTATTCTAGATTCTAACTCTATAGGACTGTTCATTCTAATTATTTCATACTGGGGAGCTCACACAATATTTACGCTTTTGTGTTTAGCTCATTTCACTGAACATAATGTCTTTAGGGTTCATCTGTATTACTGAATGAACCAGAACTTCATTCCTTTTTAATGCTGAAAAATATTTCGTTGTTTATCCACTCATTGGTTGATGGACACTGAGGTTGCCTCCATATTTTGGCAATTGTGAATATTGTTGCTATGAACATCAGTGTACAAATATCTGTTTGAATCCACTGCCTTCTCACCTCTGTTGTTTCAAATGAATTAAGAAACTCTAAGTTGTATGTGACAAATTGCTTTTCTCCTGCTGCTTTCGGGAGTATCTCTTTGCCTTTGGCATTTAACATTGTTATTAGTATCTTTCTTAGAGTGGATTTATTAGGGTTTATTCTGTTCGGAGCACAATGAACTTCTTGGACATGTATATTTATGTCTTTCATAAGAGTTGGGAAATTTTTAGCCATTATTTCCTCAAATATTCTTTATTTTCACTTTCCCTTTTCTTCTCCTTCTGGCACACCCATGATGCATATGTTTGTATGCTTCATGTTGTTATACAAATCCCTGAGACACTGTTAAAATTTTTCTATTTTTCTGTCTATCTGTTTTTCTGACAGTATGAGTTTGATTATACTGTCTTCTAGTTCACTGATTCTTTCTTCTGCCTGTTCGAACTGATGTTGAGTGCCTCTAGTGTATTTTTAATCTCCAACATTGTGCCTTTCATCCCACAATCTATGTTTCTTTTAAAATTTTCAAATGCTTCTTTATGCTCACATGTTGTCTTCTTAATATACTGTAACTCTATATCCATATTTTCCTGTGTGTCCTTGAATTGATTTTGGAGATTTGTTTGAACTTGTTTAATTAGTTGTTCCAAATTCCATGTTTCCTCTGAAGTTTTAATTTTGCTTCTCCCCAGCTCCCATGATTTTTTTAAATTCCCTCCCTCACCCTGTGCCGCCCTTTTAACAATAAAACTGTACTTTTCAGTTCTGGGGTCCATCCTCTCTTAAAGCAGCTCAGTCCCCCACTCCCATTCTCTCCCCCCCCCCCTTTTTTTTTTCTTTTCTGTGAGGCTTTTTGGCTCTCTTGATTTCTTCCCCATTAGAATATCCTGCCTTGGGGACCCAGATAGGGTCAGTACAGAAATGTCTATTTTGCATTTAGGTGGTACAGCAAACAGAGACCTGACTGAGTGAGTGTACCTCTTGCCAACAGTTCTACTGCAATCTCTCTCTCTCTTTTTCTCCCCTGGGGGCTCTTTTGTATATGACATTCCTCAGTGGCTTGTAGTTTGCTCTGGGTCTCTGTGAACTTGGATCCTTGTGCCTGGATATGTGTGAATTCTAACTCACTAGTGTGATTGGCTCTATACTCTGTGTGGACGGACCAGGGCTGTACTGCCTCTGCACAACCCCAACTGTGTAGGACTGAGTGAGGGGGAGAGGCCCAGACTTGCAGCTTCGAGAAGAAAGTTTCCTATATGATCTTTTTCTTTGATCAGCATTTGTGGAGTCCTTTTCCAGTCTCTATCATCTTCCAGGGTTCTAGGCAAGTGGGATTTGTCCTTTTATTTGTTAATTCTAAAGGAAGATATTCCAGGCAATGACTAACATTGCTATGTTGATGAGATCATTCAATACTCTTAGTTTTCTGTCTTTACCAAAGGGCTTTATTTCTTTATGTTGCTTCAATCTATTGTCTAATGTACTTTGCTTTTAATCTGAATAGTGGTAACTCCAGCTTTTGTTTATCTGTGAATGTCTTAACATCTCCCTCTTATTTTTTTTGGAGTTTTAGCCATTGCACATTTTTATTTTTTTGCTCTCCAGTGCACAGCCTCTTTCCTGATCCTTGGCATTCTGTGTTCTCTGCTATTTGGTGCTGAATCTTTAGCCAGGTTGCTTGCTGATCCAGATAGTACAAGCTGTTGTCTTCATACTTTGGTCATCAGCCTCTTTCCTGCTTCTTTGACACTTCAGTTTTCATCAGGCCTGTAGCCAAAATTTACCAGGCATGAAAAAGTGAGTCTTTCCTCAAATATAACAGGCGGGAAAGCTACCATTTGCACTGAGTGCACTTTGGTACTTTAGAGGAAAGCTAAGTGAATTCAAGTGAAGGGAAATCCTTCCTACAGATTTACTGCTAACTTAGATGACTGTTGATCCTTCCTCTTCACAGCTGTTGCCTTTTTCAAGTAAATAGGCTTTGGAAAAATATCTGTGAACTACATGCTGAAGGTCAAAATATTTTCCCTTATTGTAGTCTCTGTTTTCTTTATCCATGCCTATTGCATTTAAAATAAATTCTCATGAAAATTAAGCGAGCCTCTCACAATGCCCTGAAGTTTGAAATTATTATTATTATTATATTTTCTTCCCCATTAGTCTGGTTACTGTGTAACTACACCTGTAGGGAAGGAGATACTGCCCAAGCAGGCATTGCTATTATTCGGGGTTATAATATATCCCTTTTATGGGTTATGTTGCATTTCTCTCCTGGAGATAATAGCAATATAATTTTGAAATAGTCTTTGGTGGTAGCTCCTATTTATTCTACATGGCCGAAGGAAGAATTCCCTTTGTGCTGGTCATACAATCTGTGATTACATTTACTTAGCAACTGTTTCATTGGGAGATTGGCTTAGTTTATTGATATTTTTCCTCCGTGATTTAGATGAGAATAATGGTAGGCATTAATTATGGAAGGAAAGGTGGCTTGGGATTAGTCACAGGACTGGGGGATTCTGTTGTGTTTCTGTCTGATAGGTTTGTCCATGCTGCAGCAGAGAAGCAAGTGTACCAGAGCAAAAAGACTGGGGAATCAAGAAACTTGACTTTATCCCCCAATCTCTTAATGCCCACTTTTATGACCACAAATAAAGTATTTCACTTCTTCCTACTTCAGATTCTTTGTTTATGAAATAAATGAAGGGTTTGGCTATCTCTAAGGATTTTCTCAGTTACAAATATTTTTGCCTAGCCATATCAAACATTTAAATTGTGACAAACTTTTACTCTGGAATAGTAATGGAACATTTAAAAAGGCATAGGTTAAACAGGTTAAACTACAGTTTTATGTATGTGCAAAAAATAGAATCCTGTGTGGAAACATAAGATGAATCTGACGTAAATTTACGAATCATTGCTCCTGCCATTGATTTAGAATATTTACATGAGATGGTTGAGCTGTGTTACCAGGGCCTCAAGAGATCAAGTTGCCTTTCACACAGAGTTGGCAGTGAGAGTGAAATGTACTGTGCTAAGCAAAAAGAAATTTAGTTCTTTGGAAAATACATATTTGAATGACATATTTCCTCAGGAAAGCTAGATGGTTAAGGATAGTATATACATATAAAGCAGAAGAAAAGATGACATTCATATATTTTTAATACTCTAGCATTTCCATATGGATGCCATGCATCAAAAGAACAGAGGGAGTGCAGCTGACTATGGTTTCACCTTGATTCATTATGAGAAACTTTTAAGCTTGCTTTATTTCCTCACCACCCAGGAGAGAATACTTAAAAAAAAAAAAAAAGACAGCAAATCTGTCCCTCACACAAACAATGTTGAGCCATTATTGTGGTCACTATTCAATCTAGCCAATGTGTTATGACAAAAGGACAATGCAGATTGATTATGCCATTATCCCTCCTTGTGTGCCTCCAAGCTGGATGGCCAATTTGGTAGGACTTTGCTTTTAGGGTTTAATGTGTGTTCATGGCCTTACCAAGAAACAGAACTGTACAGGTGAATGAGAATGAATCACAGGATGTGAGTGGGAATATATTTATCTCTTTACCCTTAGAAATCCTGGAAGGTGTTTTAACGGCTCTCCCTTTTCTGATAGATGCAAAGAAATCAAGGTAGGGAGACTGAGGGAAGGAGTAGAAGAAAAAAAATGATACTTTATGACATTTGCTATCATGAATTGGGGTGGGCATCCATTGTTAAGTAAGTTACATTAGGCTTCCCTCCACTGCTTCTCTGATAGGTGCTAATAGGGATGCAGGATGAAAGGAAATAAGTTGTATATTCATTACTCATTCACTGTGTTGATAGCAAAGCTATTAAAAAATTGCTGTCGATGGGACCACTACCATCCTTGAAGGAAAAAAAGCCATGTTTTCTCTTGTCAAATGAGTGTCTCAAGATTGCAGCATACTCAACTCATCAAGAGTGAAGCCTGCATATTTTTAATGTTTTTTTTTTCTACATGGGCAGGCAATGGGAATCGAACCCAGGTCTCTGGCATGGCAGGCAAGAACTCTGTCACTGAGCCGCCATAGCCCACCCTCTGTAATGTTTGATAATAAAGTCTAACATTGAGACAGAGCAGGGGGAAATGGGCTCCAGGCTTAAACAAATAATTAGTCTGGATTACTGATGTTTTGGGAAGGGATCCTGAACCACAGGGGGACAGACAAAATTTACGTTTGGAAAATCAGAAGCAAAGGGTCAGAAAATAGGAAGAGAATAAATAGCGAATATCATTTCGGAACCATGATTCACAAAAGACTAAAGCAGCAGCAGCAGCACCGGCAGCAGAATGAGAAAGAACAGTGGAAAGACACAATTCTCCAACATAAACCACCTCTTGGTAAGAGACATTACCATCTAAGACGGCAGCTGTCGTCTGGCAGAGAAAGTGTGGTAAAAATAATTCCTAGGGAATCTAGGTGAAAAAAGAGTCCAACTTCTCTCAATTATAATAAATAAATGCATGCTTTTTCTTCACTGTGGGGACTATCAATTCAAGCAAGAGAGATTGAAACACCCTTCAGCCAAATGTGGCCCCAGCTGTTATAACATCCCTGGGCAGGTGGTGCACTTGAAACGTGCTGTGACACTACTACCAGGAACTCAGTAAATGGTGCAGGAGTATTTCCTGGAAAATGTGGATGCATACAATTAGGTGGAAGAGAGTGATTTAGCCCAATAGCAATGCACAAACCTAGAACTAATGAACAATTAGGTTAAAACATTGGCTCTAATGACCAGTGTTAGATGGGTCACATGGTGTGGCTTGTCAGCCATGGCAGACTCTGGCACAAAAACCTGTTCTGTGAGTCATGAACCCCAGTGTTGTCAAAACAGGAGCCACCTGAATTTTGACCATTTTGTTATGAGTCAGCATGCATGGCCCCACTTTGTAATTTGAATGTCTTAGAGTCATATTCTTTCCTGTCTGCATTATATACTATGTGTTTAAGCATTTGTTGAGAACTCTGAGCACATGATCAGTATAATATTCACACAGTTTCACTGTATTTACCCCAAAGATCACTTATCAATCTCCATGGAAGAGAATCTCAGTAAAACTCAGGCAGATAATAATGTGATCCAACTTTGTATCACCAACAATAAGGCAAAACGACAAACTGTTTGCAATGATGCAATGCAATGGAAAATCACCATCATCATCTACACAATATTCTTATTCTTAAAAGTCAAATCTTAACGTGAGAAAACACTATGAAAAGTACACATTGGAAAGTCTTCTACAAGTCTAAATATTCAGAAAAAATCTAGAATGGGGGATATCTGACAGTAAAATTAACCTAACCATCAATAAAGAAATTAAAAGATGAGGCATCTCTAGATAAAAGGAGACGAAAGAGATCTAACAACCAGGTAAAATGCATGATTTTGTTTGAATCCTGAATAGGAGGACAAAAGGTTACAAAAATTGTTGGCAGATGACAAGATACATTTGACTATGGAAATTAGAAAATATTTTTGCAGTCTGTTAAATTTATGAGGGTATGAAACCAGAGGATTTGAAGAAAATCTAATTGTGATACAACCATAGGAAGGGCCACTGCAGGGGTTCATGCTGAAGTAAATTATGACCCCAACTTCCCTCTGACCAGCCTAAGAAAACGGCTAAACTGCTGCTGCCACCACTGGGGAATCAACCAGAAGGATTTCTCCTTTGGAGGGAGAAGGAGCCCATTCAGGGACTTTGGCGACAGAAGCTTGTACAATTTTGAGAGCTGTCTTTAAGATCAAGGATGTAAAATTATGAATGCAAAATTAGGTACAGCATTAAATACTTAGCATGAAATCAGAATGGAAATGATGAGCTAATAAAACATTGATAAACTAAAGCAACTCAAAAATACCACTGTCTTAAACTAGTTTACCTTGAAATGGACCTTGTGGGAAAGTTTGGGGGTAGAGTGTCTTCTTCAGGAACAACACCTATGAGAGGGGAAGGAAGGGAAGCAGCATTAGGCAGAAAGGTATAGGATGAACTGGGGTGCTGCTGCAACAGAGGCCTCAGCAGACTTCTCCAGGAACATGGCACCTGGAAAGGTTCTTCTGCATTGTCCCCATATGAGCAAGGGTGCTCTGAGCTTCTCCTACCATTTGTTCATTTGTTTGTATGCTATATGGCAGGGGTCACATTTCATTCTTTTTCCATGTGAGTGTCCCATTATTGCAGCACCATTTGTTGAATTTTTTGTTTTTGTTTGTTTGCTTGTTTGGGAAGTGGGCTGGGAATCAAACCCGGGTCTCCTGCATGACAGGCGAGAATTCTACCACTGAACTACCCTCGCACCCCCATCTCATACAGTTTTTTAAAGATGTTTTTTATTGATTTTTTATGATTCACTACTCTGCAAGTTACTGTAATCTTTTAACTATTTTCTAGAGTGTTTCTGTAGATGACTCTGCTAGATTTTGCTAATAGTTCAGTATTCTATGGGGGGGTGGCACCCTGGAGTGTCTTAGTCACTATCTTAATTGATCCTATTTGTCTTTTTTATTGTAAAATTTACATATATATACATATATATATGTATATATATAGCCACAGTCTCTTATCAGATATGTGATTTGGAAATATTTTCTCCAATAAAATATCCTGAGAAATCCACAACAAAACTCCTAGAACTAATACATGAATTTAGCAAAATAGATGAGGTACAAAATCTTTAGTTTTCTATGCACTAATAATGAACAATCTGAAGAGAGCATTAGGAAAGAAATTCTATCAACAATAGCAACTAACTGAATCAAACACTAGAAATTAATTTAACCAAGGATGTAAGGACTTATACATGGAAAACTACAAAGTTTACTAAAAGGATTCAAAGAAGATCTCAATAAATGGAATTATATTTTGTGTTCATGGATAGAAATACTAAATATTGCTAAGATATAAGTTCTATCCAAAGTGAACACAACCCAAATCAAAATTCCAGCAGCCTACTTTTCAGAAATGAAAAAAGTAATCTTCAAATTTGTATGGGAGGGTAGGGAATGCAAAATAGCCAAAATATCTTGAAAAGGAAGACTGAAGTTGGAGGATTCATACCTTCTAATTTGAAAACTTATTCTCAATCTACTGCAGTTAAAACAATATTGTACTGGTACAAGGAGACATATACAGACCAATGGAATTGAACTGACAGTTTTGAAATTAACCTTACATCTACGGTCAATTGATTTTTGACAAGGCTTCTATACACTCAATTGGGAAAGTACAGTCTCTTCCACAAATAGTGGTGGGAAAACTGGATATTCATATGTAGAAAATGAATGTCTACCCCTACCTCACAACATATACAAAAATTAACTCAAAATGTATCAAAGATCTAAATATGAGAACTAAAACTATAAAACTCTTAGAAGAAAACATAAGGAAGCATCTTCAGGACTTGTATTAGGCATTGGTTTCTTAGACTTTACAACAAAAGCATGAGAAACAAAAGGAAAAAATAGATAAATGGGATTTCATAAAACAACAACATTAATATTCATGCAAAATATTAATATTCAGGAAAACTGCAAGTGTGTGTGATATATGGTTTGGTAGTTAGATTCAGTTGTCAACTTGGCCAGGTAAAGGGACCTAGTTCTGCTACTGTGGACATGAGCCAATGGTACGCGAACCTCATCTGTTGCTCATTACATCTGCAGTTGGCTAAGAGGCGCGCCTGCTGTAATGAATGCTGTTTGATTTAAGTGGCTGGTGCTTAAATGAGAGAGCTCAACGTAGCACAGGCCAAGCAGCTTGGCATACCTCATCTCAGCACTCACAGCTCAGCCCAGGCCTTTGGAGATGCAGGAAGAAATCACCCCAGAGAACGTTGTTGGGACCCAGAGGCCTGGAGAGAAGACCAGCAGAGATCACCCTGTGCCTTCCCACGTGAGAAAGAACCTCAAATGAATGTTAGCTGCCTTTCCTCTGAAGAACTAACTAAATAAATCTCCTTTTATTAAAAGCCAATCCATCTCTGGTGTGTTGCATTCCAGCAGCTAGCAACTAGAACATATGGGAACTCTATATTTTCTACATGATTTTTCTTAAATGTAACTTTACTAATAAAAGCAAGATTTATGAACAACAGCAGACAGATAAACTCCAATTTCAAAATGTTCAAGGATTTGAGTACACATTTCTATAAAGAAGATATACTAATGGCCAAAAAGTACTTGAAAATATGATCACCCTCATTAATCAAATACAAATGAAAACCATATCAGATACCACTTCATACCCAGAAGCCTGGCTGTAATAAAAGATATAGACGATAAGAATTATTGATGTGGATATGAAGATATTTGCTCCTCATGTATGACTGGTGAGAATGTAAAACTGCACATCTACTTTGGAAAACAATTTGGCAGTCCCTCAAAGAGTAAACTTAGGGTTACCTTATGACCCAGCAATTCCATTTCTAGAAATATACCCAAGAGAATTAACATCATATACAAAATTTATACACAAGTGTTCATAGCAGCAGTATTATTCATAATGCCAAAAATTTATTGCCAATTGCATTACAAGGACATGATCTAATCTAAGCTACTTCAAAGAGTGATGTCTGTACTTTTATGGCAGTAACAGATTTTTATTATTATGGTAGATGAGAAACAACATTACATTATTAGTTTAATAAGTTATTTTTCAGTTAAACGCTATTTAATATTCCATAGTTAACTATTTGTGCTTTTGTTTTCAGTGAATTGCCTATCATTCTCACCCCTTTTTATATTGGAATGCCAATCTATTTCTAATTGTTTTTTTACAACTATGGAAATTATGTATTTATATTTATATATATTACAAATTTCCCTCTTCCAGTATATTATTTGACTTTTTCAATTTGATTTACAGTGCCATTTCCATATCAAAGTTTTATACATTGATGTAGCTAATTTTTTTAATTAGAAGTTTTTGGTTTAGAGTATTTGGTACAATTTTGAAAATATTTGCTGCTCAAGGTTATAAACCTATTTTTGAGTGTGTTTATATATTATTTCAAAGTTTTATTTATTTATTTTTGTATTCATCCACCTGGTCATGACTTTTGATTTATTGTGTAATAGCAACTAACATCTTCTAAAGTATTAACTAATTATTTTATCACCATTTATTTAATAAACCCTCTTTGCCACTGATTTGGAATGTCAGCATTAGCCATATAATAAATCCCTTTGGTTCTATTTTTAGATTCTGTTCTGTTTCCTTGAACTTTCTCTCTGTTCCAGAGCTAATAGCCTACTATTTAATTATTGTAGCTCTAGAGTACATTTTGGTAATTGGCATGGCATATTATGCCTATTATTCTTTTCAAGTTGTTCTTGGATACTTAGATTTAAAATTAGATTGCCTTAAATTTATAGATTATTCTGAGTAGAATTAATATCTTCGCCATCTTATTTATTTATTATTTTGGTCTTTTAACCTTCTGCAGTGTTTTATACCATTTTTCAGATAGGTTTGCATGATTCCTGTTAGAGTTATTCATTTATTTTATATACTTTATTATGGAAAAGAATATTTTACATTTTAAATTTGTAATGGATAATATGTAGAAAACTCTTACTTGTTATACTACTTATTTTAGGGACCTAACTTACATAGATTTTTAAGTTTTTTCCCTCTTGAT